>NW_022436946.1:8384680-8496027 GCF_009761245.1 Sapajus apella | reverse complement strand
ATATATATATATATATATATATATGTGTGTGAATATATATTCACATAGGGGAATATATATTCAATTAATTATATATATTATATTCCACATATAATATATATTATATTATATTCCACATATAATATATATTATATTATATTCCACATATAATATATATTATATTATATTATATAACATATATCATATTAATTAATATTCCATTAATTCTATCCCTCTAGAAAACACTGACTAATATAGATTTTGGTACCTGGAGTGGTTCTAGAGGAACAGAGTATTAAAGATGGAGTTCTTTTGTTGGTTTGGGTGTTTATGGAGTTGGCTGCTCAATACAGTTAACACAAAAATGCTAAGGACTCTATTTCTAAAGGTATGGAAAACAATGATCATCTTTGGCATGACCTGTTTTGAGGGTTATGCAAAAGAAATACACTTGACACTCCTAATTCACTGCTCACGGGAGGCAAGGAGTTTAGTAATTCCATACATAATACCTTTGACCATATGTGGAGAACCAAGGAAAATAATGAAGTTGGTTGGTTGCCCCTAAGTTCAGTAGACAAAGTGATAAAAGAAAATGATGAACTGGGGGATTCTATCTCCCGGCTTCAGAAGCAGATACTGCACCTCAAGGCTGCTAAGATTGCTTTGAGCGAGAGTCTTGTCTCCTGTAGAGAAAAATCTGAAATTGTGGGAAAAGAGACACAAGCTGTTATCATGTGAGTGGCTGACCTGCAATGAAAGGTGCACGCACAGCCTCATCAGATGTCTACTATTAAAGTGAAGACATTGATTGAAAAGAATGGGACCTTGCAACTTAAAATGGGGACGTGTAGGAGGACCCTGATGAAGCTGGGCACACTGAGTTTGTAAACTCTGATGAACATTTTTGGCAGAAGAAACAACTTCTGCATCCCCAGTAGTGGCAGCATCCCTTCCCTGACCCATGCTGCCATCAGCCTTTCCACCTTTGTCTGAGGAGAAAAACCCTGCACTGCCTGAGGCAAGAGTGATGGCCTCCCCTGAGGCAGTTGCTAGGCAAGATAATGTTGTTTCTCCTAAGGAGCCACCCCCAACACAAGTGATTGTTTCTAGACCTATAACTAAAGTGCCAGCAGTCCCCTAGAGATAAGGTTGACAGTGTGACCCATGAGAAGGTGCACTACATTCAAAAAGAACTGCTTTTCTAATTCATATAAACACAAATCTGGAGAACAGGCGTGGGAGTGGATATTAAGGGGGAATAATGGTGGAAGGAAAATAGAGTTGGATCAGGCTGAATCTATTGAATTGGGCCCAATAAGTAGGGATTCTGCATTTAATATTGCAGTCCAGGAAGTTAAAAAAAAAGGTTCTAATAGTTTATTTGCTTGATTAGCTGAAATATGGATTAAAAGATGGTCCACTGTGACCAAGCTGGAAATGCCTGATCTCCTTTGGTTTAATGCAGAGGAAGGGATTCAAAGACTTAGGCAGATTTGGATGATGGAGTGGATTAGTCACTTTAGACCTACTCATCCCAACTGGAAGGTCCAGAAGATATAATGACCAATGCTTTGTGAAATAGATTTGTGAGGACAGCACCTGTCTCTTTGAAGACTCCTGTAATTGCTCTTCTCTAGAGGTCAGATCTAACAGTGAGAACCACAGTCATGGAACTACAAAATTTAAATACAATGGGAATAATTGGATCTCAAGGTGGCAGGGGCCAAGTGGCAGCACTCAACCATCAAAGACAAGGTGGGATTAGCTACGGTAGCAGAGGCAAAGCAGCAATTAGAATAGTCTGACCCATGTCGAGCTCTGGCATTAGGTAATTAATCATGGTATTTCCTAGTGGTAAAATTGATAGAAAACCTACTGCATTTCTACTTAATTTAGGCAAGCAGAAAACTTCTAGGTCAAATGAACAAAAGGTTAATTTGAATTATAAAAAGAGAGAATCGAGGCATCTCAATCAATTTAGACTTTCGTCAGTTTATAGACCCAGAAACCCTTGAAAAAAGAGGAGACTGGGTCCTCTTGAGGAAGGGCCTCACTACATTGTCGACAATTTATCTTTCTCCCATCCTTCCCCAAGGAGACCTCTGGCCTTTTACTAGGGTAACCGTGCACTGGGGAAAGGAAATGATCAGATATTTCAGGGACTACTAGATACTGGCTGTGAGCTGACTCTATGGGACCCAAAACATCATTTCATTCTCCAGTTAAAGTAGGGGCTTATGGAGGTCAGGTAATTAATGGAGTTTTAGCTCAGGTCCAACCTACAGTGGGTCTAGTGTGTCCCCAGACTCATCCTGTAGTCATTTCCCCAGTGCATAGACATACGTAGCAGATGACAGAACCCCTGCATTTGTTCCATGACTTGTAGGGTGAGTGGTATTGTGGTGGGAAGGCCAAATGGAAGCCATTAGAGTTGTTTCTACCTAGAAAATAGTAAATCAAAAACAATATTGCATTCCTGGAGGAATTGCAGAGATTAGTGCTACCATCAAAAACTTGAAAGGTGCAGGTGAGGTGGTAAATACATAAATAGGTTGAAATAAAATGAACTGAAAAAATATATAAACATGAAGATTAAGAGTTTCATTTGGGTATATTAATGAGACATAGCAAACTTCAAAACAAGCACTATCATGAGTGATAAAAGGACTATTTACTAATAAAAGAGGAATTTATCAAGAATTCATACCCAGCCTAAGTGTGTATGCATCTAACAGAATTTTAAATATATGAGGCATAAACTGACAGAACAGAAAAGAGAAACAAATAAAATCACAATTACAGTTAAGGATTTCAACACTTTGATGAAAGTAAGTGGTAGAACAAATAGATAGAAAACCACTTATAGGATACTTGGAATATACAATTGACATATACAGCATACTCCACTTCCTACAGCAACAACCAGGCTATTTTTAAATACATGTCAAATATCTACCAATAGAATTATATTCTAGATCTTAAAAAAAATGAGAAGGCTAAATTAAAACAAAGTATGAGCTTAAAAAATAAAACTTTTTAGATAATTAGAAATTCAAAACAGGATGATATCTGAAAAATCCACACACACATCTCTAAATAACATTTGAGTCACAGATAAATTAGCAGGCAAATTTTAAAATATTTTGAACTGAGTAAAAATAAATACACAATTAGGCAAATTGATTAGATACTTCAAAACAGCTATAAATTAATTTATACCTTTAAGTTATATAAATTTTATTAGAGAAGGCCCAAAATCAATAATATAAGCTTCATCTTAAAATAGAAACTAAAAAAATGGAAAATTAAAACCGAAGCGAAGGACAGAAAGAAATAATAAAGACAAAAACACAAATCAACAAAAGGGAAAATGAAAACTAAAAAAACAAAAACATAAAAGGGTTTTTTAATTAATTGATCAACTAAAAAGGAAGAGATAAACTAAAATCAGGAATGAAGGATGTGTTATAACTGCAAATTTTACAGAAAATGAAATATTAATAAGAAAATTAATATTTCCTTATGTATATGAAAAGTTTTATAATACATTTGACAACTGTTGAAATGAACAAGAAATACATTTATAATTTTATTATATTTAATGATTATTAAATTTATAAAATTAATAATTGATAAATTCCCAAATGAGAATGAAAAAAATAATCTGAATTGTGCCATTTCTATTAAATAATTTGACTTCATAATTAAACATGTGTCTGTAAACAAAGTCTCCTGGGATGATGGCTTCACTTGAGGACACTATCAGACATTTAAGGAATAAATAAATAAATAAAATAAAATAAATATTTCATTGCACATGCAAATTATATAACACTAAAATTTCAATATCTTTAGTTTTACTAAAACTAAGCAATATTTTTTGTTAATTTGTTTACATATTATCTATGACTCCTTTCACACTACAGTGGAAGAGTTGATTAGTTGCAACAGAGACTACATGTGTTGCTCTCATTGCTTCTCTCCACTGCTTGGCATCCACCACAAATCACAGCGATGTAAATATAATGTAATCCTTTTCAGAAAAATATTTCTGAGTCTTGCATTATTAAAAAAAATTGCAACTTGACTCTTCTCTCACATAAAGGACAAAAATAGCCTCTAATTAGATCACATATTTAAATGTAAAATACACACACAGACACATACACACATACACATATACACAGAAAATATTGGTGATTTTGAATATATAAAATTTAAGGAATCTTGTTCTCAAAATCCTAGTTAACAATATAAAGAGGTAAGTAATAGAATCAGATTTACAACTTGCATCTAGTACATATATTTTTAAAACTTCCTAAAAACAAACAATATAAGACAAATTATCTCATAGTAATATATACACAAAATCCAGTAAGCAGCTCACAAAAGACATCAGGCAAATGGACTGAAAATGTACTCACCCCCGTTTAGTAATCATTTAAAATTAAACCATATTAAGGCCACCACTACTCTCTTTCTAGAATGTCAAATGTTAAATAGATTGGCAATGCAAATCATGATTAGCATGTAAAGAAACAAATACTCTCATATTTTTCTGAAGATAGCATGTAGTTAAATTACTTTGGAAAAAAATTTTGACATTTTTTACTAAAGTTGAGTATTCTAGCAAGCAATTACCATTGCTGAGTTATATCCAACAGAAATGTGTGTACATATGTACCAAAAGACATGTACAAGCATATTTATAGCAGCAGTATTCATAATATCTCTACACTGGAAGCAACCCAGAAGTCTACAAGAAAAGAAAAATGAACTGTGTTATATTTATACTATGGAATATGTCTTAGTTCATTTCCTGCTTCTATAACAAGATATCACAGACTGAGTGATTTATAAAGAAGAGACGTTTACTTGGCTAATGGTTCTGGGGGCTGGAAAGTCCAAGAGGATGTCAATGGTATCTGATAGGGGCCATCCTCTAATGAAGGCATCATATCTCAAGCTAGCATTTGAGACAGAAAGAACAAGGGAATTAATAATAACTAACATGCTCCTATAATAATAACATTATTCCATTCATGAGAGCAAAGCCCTGAAGACCTAATTACCTCTTAAAGTTTAACCTCTTACAACCATCACAATGTCAATTAAATTTAAACATGAGTTTTGGAGGGGATGTTCAAACAATTACAGAATTCCAAATAACAATGAAAAAGTCCACAATTGCAGCATACAATGCTATGTGAGAGTCTCAGCCAAAAAATAAGAAATAAATCCAAGCACAAAAATATTCCTATATAATTTCATTAATGTGAGTACAATGATAGGCAATCTTATATTTTGTCAGAGGTCAGAATAATTGGATTTTGGATATGGAAGACTAGTGATTGGGAAGCAAGATAAAACTAACTCTTGAGTGCTCATAATGTTCTTGTTTGTATCATATGTGAAAGTTGCACATCTTTTATTGTGATAACTAATCAAGTTTTGTGCATTTTTTTTACTTTTCTGTAAGTGTGTTATCTTTTTAAAATATCTTAATGATTAAAAAGTGGAGCGATTTAAAATATAGTTATACCTTGGAGATATTGAAGGTTTGGTTTGAGGCAATCACAATAAAATAAATAGTGCAATTAAGTCAGTCACACACATTTGTTTTTGTCTCGGAGTCCATATAAAATTTATATTTACACTACAATATGGCCTAAGTATACGATAGTATTATGTCCAAAGAACCAATGTACATACCTTCCTTTAAAAATATTTTATTGTTAAAAATGCTAATAATTATTGAAGTCTTTCACGAGTCATGATCTTTTTGTTGGTTGCAGGTCTTGCCTCTGTGTTGATGGCTGCTGACTGATCTGGGTGGCGGTTGCTGAAGGTTGGGGTCCCTATGGCAATTTGTTAAGACAACGATAAAGTTTGCCATATCAATTGACTCTTCCTTTCGTGAAAGATTTATCTGTAGCATGTGATGCTGCCTGATAGCATTTTACCCATAGTAGATAGAACTTCTTTCAAAATTAGTGTCAATCTTCCAGACTCTGCCTCTGCTTTATCAACTTTGTTAATATAACATTATAAACCCTTTGTTGTCATTTCAAGAATGTTTACAGCATCTTTAGCAGGAGTAAACTCCATCACGAGAAATCACTTTCTTTACTCATCCCTTAGAAACAATTTCTCATATGTTTGTTTTATCATGAGATTACAGCAATTCACTCACATCTTCAGGCTCTGCTTCTAATTCTAGTTCTCTTGCTATTTCCACCACATCTGCATTTACTTCCTCCACTGCAGTCTCAAATCCCTGAAAGTCATCCATGAGGGCCATAATTGACTTCTTCCAAACCGTTGTTAATATGGATATTTTGACCTCCACGCATGAATCCTGAGTGTCTTTAGTAGCATCTAGGTGGTGAATTCTTTCCAGGAGGTTTATAAGTTACTGTATCCAGCCCCATCAGAAGAATCACTATCTGTGGTAGCCATAGCCTCATGAAAAGTATTTCTTAAATTATAACACTTGAAAGTCAAAATTACTCCCTGATCCATCAGCTGCAGAATGAATATTGTGTTAGTAGGCATGAAAACAATATTAATATCCCTGAACATCTCTATCAGAACTTTTGGGTAACCAGGTACATTTTCAATGACCAGCGATATTTTGAAAGGAATCCTTTTTCCTGAGCAGATTTCATCAGTGGGTTTACAATATTCAGTAAACCATGCTGTAAACAGATGTGCTGTCATCCAGCAAGCAAATGTTTTGTTCTTCCATTTACACAGCAAGGCATGGTAGATTTATCATAATTCTTAAGGGCCCTAGGATTTTCAAAATGGTAAATGACCATTGGTTTCAACTTAATATCACCACCTGTATTGGTGATGTGTCTAACAAGATATTCATCCTATCCTTTGAAGCCAGCACTGGCATCTTCTTTCAGTAAAAGGCTATTTTGTGTACATGAAAAATTGTTGTTTAGTGTAGCCACATTCATCAATCATTTCAGCTAGATCTTCTAGGTAACTTGCTGCAGTTTCTACATCCACCCTTGCTGCTTTATCTTGCATTTTTATGTTATGGAAAGAGCTTTTCTCATCAAACCTCATGACTCAACCTCTGCTAGTTTCAAACTTTTCTTCTGCAGCTTCTTCATCTCTCCTAGCCTTATAGAACTGAAGAAAATTAGGATGTTTCTCTGAATTAAGCTTTAGATTAAAACAATATTGTGGCTTGTTTCATCTTCTATCCAGACCACTAATACTTTCTGCATTTTGGCAATAAGGCTGTTTTGCATTCTTATCACTCACATGTTCACTGGAGTAGTACTTTTAATTTTCTTCAGTAAGTTTTTCTCTGCATTCACAACTTGGGTATTTGGCATAAGAGGCTACGTTCTTAACCCATCTCAACTTTCAACATGCCTTCCTCACTAGCTTTTGATTTCCAGTGAGAGACACATGACTCTTTTTTTTCCACTTGAACACTTAGAGGCCATTGTGCTGTTTTTAATCAACCAAATTTCAATATTGCTGTTTCAGGGAACAGGGAGGCCCAAAGAGAGGAAGAGAGATGGGGAAATCCTTGTCGATGGAACAATCAAAACACACACATCTATCAATTATGTTTGCTGTCTTATATGGGAGTAATTTGTGGTGCCCTCCCCAATTAATATAGTAACATCAAATATCACCATAACAGATATAATTATAATTTAAAATTTGAGATGTTGTGAGAATTTCTATAATATGCACAAAGACATGAAATGAGCACATTATGTTGAAAAAATGGCACAATTAGACTTGATGGATGCAAGGTTAGTACAAACTTTCAATTTGTAAAAGCCACCATATCTGTAAAGTACAGTAAAGTAAAATGAAATATAATGAGGTATGATCATAATAAGACTAATTAAGGGGTAAGGTAGCTGTGGGTCGTAGCATGATATTAATCATATCACTATATATAAAATTTTATTTCTACTCTTTTACACACAGTCACATACATCAAATGGTTTCTTCAAAGCATAATGCATTCAATATTTTTGTTATCTATTGATGCAGAATGTTCTTATTGCACCATTAGGTAAATACATAATTTACATCTACAATTTACATCTAATAGAAGGGCAACTATTTAAGATCAGTAGGCTTTATCTGTAATTTCCTTTCTCTAGAATAGTTTCCTTTTTCCATCCACTCAAAATAAAAATTTCTATGCCCAGTTGGTAGTAAACTTTCTACTTGTTGTTATGTTGCCTGTGAGTAGTTCCTTCCACCTTAGTCAACATCTATGATCCTATGTCTGTGAATATGGAACCTATACAGCTTTTATAGACTAGTCACACAGAAACCTCTTTCAATACTTAGAGTTTGTGCAACCCTGACACATTGATATACTTTGACTTATAGTAGTATACAAGGCTATAATGATTGAAAAAAACACACAAGAATAATTTTAGTTGTATCCATTCAAAACCCAGAAAATTCACACATCAATACTATTAATATTAATTCTTTCAATTGTGTGATATATATTTATTCATTCTTAAATTGTACTACATTCACTTATTTCTCAATTAAGCTTATAAATTGTTTTAAAATGGCCATTATGCATTAGTTCTCTTTAGTCGAGATATAAGTTTTTCTTTGGAATACAGATAATATAAAATAAATTAGCTAAAGTCAAGTCTCTTTCTGTTTATGCAAAGGAGAAAGAATAATAACATAATAATGTTATTGATAAGGAAACGTATATTAAATATATTGCAGACTGGATAATTGCTTCTTTGTTAGGAAATCACTCACTGCTATAAGACACATAGATGACAATTTTGTTACTGTAAACTACTTCTGAAGTCACACTATTCCCATCATGATCTTTACCACCATATTATTGTGTCTGAACCCAAATGTAATCTAATGATAAGCTTTCTAGAAAAACTGAAAGGAGATTTAAGTTAGTCTCAGAAAAACTCTATTTCTATATAATGACAGAAAATCGAAATCTATATAGTCAAGGGAAGTCTGTTTCTCCTAATGACTCAGAGATGGTAATTTCTTAATAAAAAACATACAATTCTTATGAAAAATTTCATAAAAGTACTTCTTGATGAAGCTGTCTGAGATTTCAATGAAGACAGAGTAGAACACTTTCTTAGATCTATATTTTTATGTTCTCACAAGTTTACCGTAAATCAAAAGAAAAATGATAAACTGGGAAATAGCAGTATTATTTGTATAATATGATTCTCTTTGGAAAAAAGCAGTTATTCCCACCTAGGGTGATCAAACTGAGTTTAACGAAACGAGTTCTTTTTAATAATAGTATGTGTTTGGCTTTTATGATGTTAATGAAAGATTTTAAATGCTCCAAATTTCATTGTTTCTACTTTATCAAAGAGGTTGCTCCTAGGTAGTTTTGCTTTCTCCTATATTTTCATTCAGGCTTTCTCTACTTTGCTGTGCATATTGGTAACTACCATGATTTTTCCTCAAAAAAATAAAACCAAAATAAATATTGCTCTTCTAGTCTGATTTTAAACAAAGATTACAGTATCTTCATCTTTCTTTCTACCTTTCCTACAGAATTTCATCTTGTTTGTTTTAGTTATATTTTAAATTAGCTTTTTAAGATTCATATTTATATTTTATGACCATAATCAAGTCTTCTGTGCTCTATTGATAGGTTAAACCTAAAAGATGAGAAAAAAAATGAGTGATATTTACATTATTATAATTATAGAAATATTGTTGATTACAGAGCTAACTCTCTTCCTTTATAATTTTCAAACAATTGCAACATTTACTTCATCAAAGAAAAATTTTTAACTACATATATGTTACTTAAACATTTATTTTATTTTACATTTGCACTATGATTTTTTTGAAGTCCCTCCTCCAAATTACAAAGATTCCTTAGTATTTTGTTTTAATATTGAAAAATGTTATATACCTCATTCTCTACATCACCAGTAATCTCTAGTTCTTGCTAATTTTTTTGTGGACTAAAATTACTTACATATCTTTTTAGAAATCCACTGATTTTCTGTTCTAAGTTGTACCTCTTATTTTCTAGGTCAATTGCAGAGTATTATCTTGAGATTTTTATTTGCTGAACTTTTTTTGATTTTCACTTTGTTTTATTCCCATACTTGTTTAAGCGGCGTCCCTATAAAGTTAAATTCCACAACTTTCAGCCTCTAGATGTCTGAGAAATACTAACCGAAAGTGTGATTGTTAACATAATTTACGCTTAAAAATCATTTCCCCTTAGAATCTCTAAGACTCTATTACAACATACAATCTATTCTAGCATCTAACACTGCTGATGTAATCAGATTCCAGTGGATTCTTGTCCTTTTCTAGGTTGTCTACTTTTCTTTCTGGAAATATTTAGATTATTTTTGCCTTGACTCTCTGAAAATGTTATGATTTTCCTATAGCCAAATCTGAAGCACATATTTTGACTTTCTTAATCTCTCAGCAGTATATCTCAGAATTTAGTACTTCATTCTTATCAAAACATTCCATTCTATTGGTTTTTAGGGCAACATATTCATTCAAATAGTGGAGCTATCAAGTCTGTAAACTCTTAGGCACCTATGCCTATTTATTTATTTGAGATGGAGTTACACTCTTGTTGCCCAGGCTGGAGTACAATGGCACAATCTTGGCTCACTGCAACCTTTGCCTCACAGGTTCAAGCAATTCTCCTGCTTCAGCCTCCCAAGTAGCTGGGATTAAAGACATGTGCCACCATGCCCAGCTAATTTTGTATTTTTAGTAGAGATGGGGTTTCACTATGTTGGTCAAGCTGGTCTTGAACTCCTGACCTCAGGTGATCCACCCACCATGGCCTTCCAAAGTGCTGGGATAACATGTGGGAGCCAACGTGCCTGGCCACCTCTTCATTTTTGAGTAGCCCCACTCAACAACCTTGAAAAATGGCAAAATACTGTTGAGATTGTATTTCTCATTTCCTGCTCTGGGGAAAGGAGCAGAACTCAGTTGCATGAAAGTGCTTTCAAACTTTTCGCAAAGGCTACCAAATCAAGCCTTGACATTTACCTAGACTGTACCTGTAATTTTCTTTTCCACTTTTGCTTGGGAAGAATCCCCAACAGCTCTACTACAGATGGGTTGCTGGGTGCTAGGGAGCATTCTCAGTGCCTCAGTGTTTTGGGGGAAGGCTGCACAGATGAGAAATACAGGAAATTCTATGTCCAGAATTTCTTAGAACTTTTCAGGGCCTGATAAATTTTAACATTTTCAAATTATCCCTGTGATTTTGACTGAAGAAAGAGAAACAAATTTCTGTCAAAATACTGTATCTTAGCTTGGGTTTCACCAGATTCAGATCCCAAGTAAAGGACTAGTTTATTTGGCTGCAGATCTCAGAAAAGAAAATATTTGCTAAGGGGTGAGAAGTGACATATAAAAGGAAAAAAGACAAATTAAGTATCTTATCAAGCAAGTTATCCTTGGGAATACTTGAAACCTAATTAGAACCGGAGAACTTTGAGAGTCAATCAAGAATATGGGTTTCAGAAGTAATGACAGTGTTGCTGTATTTACAAACAAACTCCCAGCAATCATTGGATGGGAGCTACTCCCATAGTGGGGTTAGGGGAAGCCGTTCTTCCTCAGCACTTTTTCCCTTTGTGGGCCTGAGTCAAGTGGTCTCTGGGGGGTTACATATACTTTGCTCATAGGCAAAGAGAGACAGACGCTGGCAGTTGGGAATCCAACAATTCTGTACGAAATGATAAGGATACAACAGGGGAACTAGCAACACCTACTGCACACTGGGATGAAGAAAGACCTACAGAAGTGATAATAGCTCAGTGAAAAACATAGGAGAGCTTTTGATTCTTATAACAATCTCTACTTCTCAAGTAACTTGTTTCCCCAGATTTCCCTGTTAGCAGGTCTTCTGATTATCCTGTTTTGCCCAAGGCTGCTAAGTTCCTGAATATTGAATGATTCTTCTATCCAGCCTTTAAATTTTATCTCCCATATTATCTTGTTGCTCCATACACTATACAAGAAAAAAAGATTATCTTTTTCTATTCTTTTAGGATTTATCTGGTATAGCAAGAGAATTATCACAGCAGAATCTTTTCACTTGAAATCTAGACCCATCTATCTAAAAAACCTACTCTGATTTCCTGTTGAATGTCATACTGGCGCCTCACACTAAACTTTTCTAGTAACACAGTTAGTATATGAAACCAACTATTTACCTTTTTATAAATTTCTAGTTCCACAGATAGAGGGTTGCCAAATAAAACAGAATGTCCAGTTAAATTTGAATTTCAGGGGAACAGTTTTGTATTGGTAAATCTTAAACAGTACAAAAGGCATACATATGCTAAAAATTATTCATTGTTGTTCTGAAATTCAAATTTAACGTATCTTGTATTTTTAAAGTTAAGCAATTCCTCATTGATTGTCCCTTTTTTTTGTTGCTATCTCTCCCTCTTTAAACACACCTGGTCTCCAAATACTGTTGTGTTCACTTACTGAATGATTACCCAGTCTCCTCTGTATTTCTAAACAGCTCTATTGCCACTACATTTGTTATAAACACTCCGATCTCTGTCTTGATTTTTTAATTTCTTAATTAAAATTTCTGACTCTTTTCTCCAAAGTGCTACCAAAATTAGCTCAGACTTTATCATGTTATTTCCTTGAATAACAACCTTCATATGGTTTCTAGTTATATCTAGATCCCAAGTAAAATCCCTACATTTGGCTTATAAAGCCTTCCATAATATATGGCATATTCTCAGACTTCTTATCCAGTCCAATCTTATGTCAAGTTCTGACTCACAAGTGATGCTGAAGACACAATGGACATCCTTCAATTTGTGAAGAAGGATACATTCTTTCCTGCCTCCAGGCCTTCACAAATGCTGTCACTTTTTCAGTGAGTCTATTTCTGATCACACTAGCTAGATTTTCTACTACAAATTTCTTAACTATGTCTTTCATTTTTCATCTTTACTTCATTTGTAGTCACTGAGGCAATGTCTTTATTCCCCTATAGAATTTAAAGTCCAAAGCATATGGACCATTTATTTTTTTTCTCATTTATTCAACATGTCTAAATATATGTGGGATGAATGACTGAATAAACACTATCATAGTGAATATTATGAATAACATAAAACTACCTCATTTATTGACTTTTTCTGTATCAGAATAACTCCCCTCCTTCTCTCTCTCTCTCTCTCTCTCTCTCTCTCTCTGTGTGTGTGTGTGTGTGTGTGTGTGTGTGTGTGTGTGTGTGTATTTTGTTTTTCATAGCCTTTGCTGGTTAGTAGACTTCCTGGAAACTACTTTTCCATCTATCCTAACAGTTTCAATACTATTTAGAAGAACAATACTACCTAAAAGTATGAATAGCCTCATGTAAACTACCCTTAATACAGTTAAAGAAGAAAAATGTCTTCAGATAGGCCAAGGGGAAAATTATTACATCATTAATCTGAATTTTAACCAGGTGTTAGCTAGGAGTTAGAATGGAGGATTCCAAATAGAATAATTACAACTAGAGATGGGCAGAAGCAACTGGGGAACCAAAGCAGGGGTTTAATAATGCAGGACGACAAAATTGACAGTTTGAGACTGATTTTGCTTGTACTGATAATCATACACTATACCTCTTGGTATTTTGCCATTGTTCTAAAAGTCAGAATAGTATTTTATTTTTTCAAGATGGTGGACTGGAGGCTTTTTAACGTGTCTCAAACACTTGGAAATACCAAGATAGTGCAGAAAGTTAAACTCTGTGAGCTTTAATTCAAGAAGGAAAATGGGAATCCACCAGAATTCTGAAGGACACCTGATATCGCCAGGTGAACATGGGCCAACAGCCCCATCCATGATGGCCCCTGACTGATAAAAGTGAGTGAAGGCCCATTATGTGAGAGAGGCAGAGAGTCTCCCTCTGTGACTCACCTTTCCACTAGGAATTCAAGCAACACAGTCCAAGAGACAACACTTTTTTTCTTCCAAGCACTGGAGCTAATGTGAGAAGTGGCTTGGAAGTACTGAGGGGGAAACAAAGTGGGAAAATCTGCAGGCATTTTTTCAGACCTAGGACTGAGAGGAGGAGGATGGCATTTTTAATCTAGACACATGTAAAGTCAGTCATTCTTTGGTGACCTAGCAGCATGGCCACACAGCCACTTTAGTCTCTTTCCAAAAACTAAAACACTTGCTCTACAGCAGAGTAGGGCCCTCCACAGCCAAAATTGCAGAAAGTGCCTCAACAGTATGCACTGGAATTATATTTTTTCTGTCATAGGCCTGGGGCAAGAGGAGGACTGCTACAGCTATGGGTTTTCCTGGGCAATGAGACTGGCAGGCAGGGCCAGCTTGGCAAGCTGGAACTAGTCTGTGCATGTCTTTATTGGATGCTCCAGCCTACTCCCCTGAGTCTGTGGTGCAGCAGGGCCTCTCCACTCCATCCTCAAGCAGAAATCCAGGCATTTGGGGCACACGTTTCCCTGGGCCAGCAGTCGTAGCAGCCCTCACACTTCTTGGGCATAGATTATGTTGCAAGTGAGGCCTCTCTACTCTAGACCCAGGAAGATCTCCAAGCATTCAGAGCATCTACTCATCTAGATCAGTGGCCGGTGCCTCCCCACCCTTCCTGGGCAGAGGTCTGGGAATGGAATTGATCTTTCTTCTCGACATCCAGGCAGATCTCCAGTCATCTGGAACTCCTGCTTGCCTGGTTCAGCACACTGAGTTGTTCCACCTGTCCTGTGCAAAGATCTTGGTGCAGGAGCTACCTCTCTGCTCCATGCCCAGGTAGCTGGAGCACCCACTCACCTGAACCAGCAGCCTAAGCTGCCCTATCATTCATGTTCAGAGCTCTCAGTGCAGTGACAACTTTTCTGCTCCATGTTCAGGCTGACCTACAGACACTCAGAGCACTGGCTTGCCTATATCAGCAACCTGAGCTGCTCCACCCTACCTGTGAAAAGACTGTGGTATTATGGTGCCCTCTCCGTCACATGCCCAGACATATTTTCAGGTAGTCATAGCACCCATCCACCTTGACTAGCAGCCTGAGCCACCTCACTTTTCTGTGTAGACATTATGGTTCAGCAGAGCCGCCTATGCTTCATGTCCAGGTGGATCTCCAGGCATCTGGAGCACCTACTTCCATGGATTAGGAGTTTAGGTCACCAACCCCCAAGTAGGGGACATGGAGCCAAGGAGGTTTCCCAGCTGCTAGGCTAAGCACACCTCTGGGCACTTGGTGGTTTCCCACTGGGTGATCCCTCAGTGCTGGTGCTTGTGCCTGCCATTAGGGCACCTATAGGGGAACCTTCCTGGTCTGGCCCAACCTTTATGGCATGCTGCCAGGGTCTAAGCAGGGGGCCCAAACTACTATGTACCCTATAGATCAGCCCATTGCCTGAGGCAACAAAGAGATTCTCTCAGTAATTAAAAATCAAGTATATACCCAGCCAGGTTGACCACAGCTGACTCTTACCCATATGTACTAGGTCTACTGGTTTGTAGACGACACAGCCCAATATAAATCATTCCAAAAGAAGTGCATAGAGCTATAGAAGCAAGCCAAAAGGCCTTACTGAATAATCCATACAGTCACATCCCCTAGGGAGAAGAGAAGAAAATGGATCAAAAGGCAATAATATTATAGGGAAAAAAAGAAAAAGAAATATCTTATCCACAAGAAAATTTTATAAAAGCTAGAAGTGCCAACATCTCCAGATGAGAAGGAGCTAGTGCACGAATCCTGACACCATTAAAAAAAAATCTAAGTGTAGTGACACAAAGAACCACACTCACTCTTCAGTAGTAGTCCAAAACCAAAATGAAAACTCAGAAAAGACAGATAAATAATTCAAAGCATAGGCTGGGTGCTCACGCTTGTAATCCCAGAATTTTGGGGAGGCTAAGGTGGGTGGATCACTTGAGGCCAGGAGTTCAAGACCAGCCTGACCAACATGGTGAAACCCCATCCCTACTAAAGAAAGAAATACAAAACATTAGCTGGATGTGGTGACATATGCCTGTAGTCCCAGCTACTTGGAAGTCTGCAGCATGAGAATCGCTTGAACTCAGGAGGCAGAGGCTGCAGTGAGCTGAGATCGTGCCTCTGCACTCCAGTCTGGTTGGCAGAGCAAGACCCTGTCTCAAAAAAAAAAAAAAAAAAAAAAAAAACTCAAAGCATGGATTGCAAGAAAGCTCAGCAAGATCCAAGACAAGGCTGTAAATCAACAAAATGAAACTTCTAAAGCAATCTGGGAAATGGAGGAAGAGATAAACAATAAACATCATAAAAAGAAATCAATCGGAGAGTCTAGAATTGAAAAACACAAAATTTCAAAATAAAATTGAAAGCTTTAATCATAGCCTGGACAAAGTAGAAAAAATATTTCAGAGCGTGAATTCCAGTCTTTTGAATGAGCTCAGTCAGATTGAAAACAAAAACAAAAGTAAACAAAAAAAATATGTTTTAGTAAAAAGTCTTTGAGGAATATGTGATTATGTAAAGTGAACAACCTGCAAGGGAGTGGCATTTCAAAGACAGAAGGACTCACAATAAATTCAAAAATTATCAAAATAATACCAACCGTATTCTCAGATCACAGTGCAGTAAAAATGTAAATAATCACAAAGAAGATATCCTCCAACCACACAATTACATGGAAATTGAACAACCTGGAAAATACATTGGAGGGACTAATTCAAGAAAATTTCCCTAATGCTGCCAGAGAGGTAGATACTCAGGTACAGGGAATCCACAGAACATCTGTAAGATACCATGCAAAACAAACATCACCAAGACATATGGTCACTAGACTGTCTAAGGTCAACACTAAAGAAAAATTCTTAAAAGCAGCCAGAGAAAAAGGTAGAATCACATACAGAGATCCTCATCAGGCTAACAATGGACTTCTCACCAGAAACCTAACAGGCCAGGACAGACTGGGGACCTACTTTCAGCATTCTTAAAGAAGAGAAATTCCAAACAAGAATTTCATACTCTGACAAATGAAGCTTTGTAAGTGAAAAATAAAATAAAATATTTTTCAAACAAGAAAGTGCTAAGGGAATTTGTTACCATTTAGCCACCATTACAAGAATTCTTACTTAAAAGAGTTCTACACAGGGAAATGAAAGAATGATACCTGCTACCACAAAAACATACTTTAGTTACATAGCCTATAAAGCAACCACACAATAGAAACTATAAAGTAATCAGCTAACAAGTTCAAAATAGGATCACAATCTCACATATCAATATTAAAAACCCCACTTAAAAGGCACAAGTTGTATTTTTAAAAGGCCCATTTTTCTGCTGCCTTCAAGAGACTGCATTTCACATGCAATGGCATCCATAGGCTCAAAATAAAGGGATGGAAAAAAATCTACTAAGCAAATGGAAAACAGATAAAAGAAGAAGATGCAATCCTCATTTTAGAAAAAAACAGACTTTAAACCAATAATAGTATAAAAGGACAAATAAGAGCATTAAATAATGGCAAAAGAGTAAATTCAACAAGAAAATATAACTAGGCTAAATATATATGCACCCAACATTTGAATGCCAAGTTCAGAAAAAAAATCTAGGCCTTTGAAAAGACTTAGGCAGTTATACAATGATAGTGAGATACTTCAATATCCCATTGACAGGATTAGACAGAACACTGAGGCAGAAAAGTAACAAAGAAATTATGGACTTAAATTAGACCCTTGACCAATTGGATCTAATAGACATCTACCAAATATTCCACTTATGAGCCACAAAATATATATTCTTCTCATCTGCAAATGAAATGTAATTCAGATCAACCACATACTCAGACATAAGACAAGTCACAATAAATTAAAGATTATCAAAATAATACCAACCATATGCTCAGATCACAGTGCAATAAAAATGTAAATCAACACAAAGAAGATATCCTCCAACCACACAATTACATGGAACTTAAACAAGTTTCCCCTGAATAACTTTTGGGTAAATAATGAAATTAAGGGAGAAGAAATAAGAATTTTTTTGAATTTAATAAAGAGACCAACATACCAAAATTTGTGAGATGCAAAAAAGAAGAGTTAAGAGGAAAGTTTATAGTAGTAAACACTTACTGCAAAAAGACAGATCTCAAATTAACTGACATCATGCCTAGAGGAACTAGAAAAACAAGAATAAGCTGACCCAAAAATTAGCAGAAGAAAATAAATAACTAAAACTACAGCAGAATTGAACAAAATTGAGACCCCAAATGTCCATACAAAGTATCAGTGAAACAAAAGTTTGTTTTTGAGAGTGTAACCAGGTTTTTGATTGGGTGCTGGTGAGGCATGGCTCCCCTGAGAGAATGCTGTGGGTTCTTGGTCTCTGATTTCTTAAGAATAAGGGGTGGAACCACTGCAGGTGTGCTGTATACTCGTAAAAGTAAATATCAAACCCAAGAAGTGTTGCAGAAAGATGATTTTATTTAGGTAGAGAAAAGAGAAGAAAAGGAGAAGAGAAAGACTTCCATGAAGAGTGTGGAAGGGGATTCCAGAGGGGAAATCTGGCCAGGTGTATGGACAAGGACTTTCATCCTGGGAGGAACCTCCACCTTCTCTAAGACTCTGGGCCAATGAAAGAAGTTCCTTAGAACTTCTGCTGGAGTTACTGAATTTCAGTTTCTTCCTGCGACCCTGAAATTCAAATATAAACTGTTAAATCTCCTGGATGGAAAGAGATGGGAGGCGGGCATGGTGCTGGAAAATTCTTGCCCTTAAAACTACGCCCCCTCGTGGACCCAGAAAGAGAACACATTCCCTCAAGCGGATAAACAAGATTTATAGACCACTACAAAGGTAACATTATAACTTATCCCACAGAAATGTAAAAGATCCTCAAAGACAACCATCAACATATCCATGCATAGAAATTAGAAAATCTAGAGGAAATGGAAAAATGCCTGCAAAAACACAACCTCTCAAAATTAAACCTGGATAAACTGATAGCCTCAGCATACTAATATCAAGTTCTAAAATTAAATCATTAGTTAAAAACTTGTCAACCAAAACCAGCCCTGGATCAGATGGATTCACAGCTCAATTCTACCAGATTTATAAAGAAGAGCTAATATCAATTCTACTAAAAGTATTCCAAATAACCAGGAGGAAAGACTCCTTCTTAATTCATTCTATGAAGCTGGCATCACCCTCATACCAAAATCTTGTGAAGACAAAACAAAAAAAGAAAACTACAGGTCAATATACCTGTAGATGAACATAGATGTAAAAATACTCCACAAAATACTAGCAAACCAAATCCAGCACCACATCAAAAAATTAATCTACCACAATCAAATAGGCTTCATTTCCAGAATGCAAGTTGGATTCAATATATGCAAATCAATGAATGTGATTCACCACACAAAAAGAATGAGAAACAAAAGCCAAATGATCAGATCAATCAAAAACCAAATGATCATATCAACACAGAGAGAGCTTCTGATAAAATCTAGCATAACTTCCTGATAAAAAATCATCCAAAAACTAGGCATTAGGAACATACCTCAAAACAATAACAGCCATCTATGACAAACCCACAATCAACATCATACTGAATGGAATAAATCTTGAACCATTCCCCTTGAGACCTGGAACAAGAAAAGAATGTCCACTCTTACCACTCCTGTTTACCACAATACTGGAAGTCATAGCCAATGCAATAAGAAAAGAAGAAGAAATAAAATGCATCAAATAGGAAAATAAGCCAAATTATCACCTTTGCTGATGATATTATTCTATGTCTAGAAAAACCTTAAAAAATCTTTCAAAAGTATCCTGGAACTGATAAATGACTTCAGTAAAATTTCAGGACATAAAATCAATGTACACTATTAGAAGCAATTTTATACATCAAAAGAGTTCAAGATGGAAGCCAAATTAAGAATGCAATTTCACTTACCATAGCCATACACACAAAAAGATACCTAGGATTACATCTAATCATGGAAGTGAAAGATCTCTACAAGAATAACTGCAAAACACTGAAGAAATCATAGATGATGCAAGCAAACAAAAAATCATTCCTTGCTCATGGATTAGAAAAATCAGTATTGTTGAAATAGCCATACTGCCCAAAGCAATCTTCAGATTCAGCGCTATTTCTATCAACTACCAGTGTAATTGTTCAAAGAATTAGAAAATACTATTCTAAAATTCATATGGGAGCAAAATAAGAGCCCAAATCACCAAAGTAATTCTAAACAAAAAGAACAAAACTGGAGGTATTGCATTACCCGACTTTATACTATAAGGCCACATACTCAAAAGTGCATGATACTGGTAAAAAACAGACACATAGACCAATGGAACGGAATAGAGAACCAAGAAATAAAACTATACATGTACAACAATCTGATCTGCAACAGAGTCAACAAAAATAAGCAATGGGGTGAGGACTTCCTGTTCAATAAATGGTGCTGAGACAGCTAACTGGTTATATTCATAAGAATGAAGCTGGACCCCTACCTTTCAGTATATACAAACAGAATTCAAGATGAATTGGAGATGTAAATGTAAGACCTCAAACTATAAGACTCCTAGAAGAAAACCTAGGAAACACCACTCTAGGCATCAGCCTTGGGAGATAATTTATGACTAAATTTTTAAAAGCATTCACGATAAAAACGAAAATTGACAAGTGGGTCCTAATTAAAGTAAAATGCTTCTGCAGTGAAAAAAAGAAAAAAGAAAAGAAAAAGAAACTTATCAACGGAGTAAACAGACAACCCACAGAATAGGAAAAAACATTTGCAAATTGTGCAGCTGAATAAGGTCTCAGATTCAGAATCTATCAGAAACTTAATTCAACAAATAATTCCATTATAAAATGGGCAAAACACATGAACTGACACTTCCCAAAAGACGACATACAAGCGGTCAAGAAATATATGAAAAAATGTTCATCACCAATCACCAGCGAAGTGAAAATCAAAATAACAATGAGATATAATTTTACACAAGTCAGATTGTCTTTTATTGAAAAGTCAAAAAACAGATACCAGAAAGGCTGGAGAGAAAAATGGAATGCTTATACATTGTTGGTGAGAATGTAAGTTAGTTCAGCCACTGAGGAAAGCAGTTTGGAAATTTCTCAAATAACTTAAAACAGAACTACCATTTGACCAAGCAATCCCATTATTGGGTATATATCCAAGAGAAGATAAATCTTTCTAACAACAAAAGTACATACACTCACATATTCTAATGGATGATGTATTTTAATAAGCAAGTAATAAACTGTGGTATATCCAGAAAATTGAATATTATTCGGCAGTGAAAAGTGTGAACTATCAAGCCACACAAAGACACAGAGGGAACTTAAATGTATATTACTAAGTAAAAGAGACCAGTCTTAAAAGGCTACAATACCATATGATTCCAAATATATGACATTCTGGAAAAGTTAATACTATGGAAGCAATAAAAATATCAGTAGTAGGAGCTAGGACGGAGGTAATGATAAGAAATAGAACGCAAAGTATTTTAGGGTAGTAAAAATATTCCATATGATACTATAATGATGTATACATGTCATTACACATTTATCTGAACCCACAGAATGTATACCAGCAAGAGTGAATCCTAATGTAAACTATAGATGCCAGGAGTGTCAATGTGTCAGTGTAGGTTCATCAACTGTAGCAAATGTATCTCTCTGCTGTGGGAGGTTAATGGTGGGAGAGACTGTGCATATATAGACCAGGGGATATATAGAACTCTGTACTTTCTACTCAACTTGTTGTTAAATAAATTGCCTTAAAAATGTCTATTAATTGTAAAAAATGAAGCATTAAAGAACACTAAACGTGGGTCTCATTAAATAACTACAGAGATTTGTCTTCAGGATGACAGTTAAAGATGACAGGATTCAGTAAAGTTTTATGAAATATAATTTTGTTGAACAAAACAATAGATAATTGATATCTGAACATAAATTAGAAAGTGAATTAAAATCAAACATAATCTACCCTGTATTTCTGTAGGGATTTTATTTGTGGTTTATTCAAAATCATGCTTATATACATTCTTATCCACTTATTGATTGTTTGTTTGAATTAATTATTGTGTCCTTAAGAATCAACATTGTTTTATGTGATATAAAAATAGTGAATATAATTCCAGATAGATTTTATCTAAATATTACTATCTTCATCAGTTTGGGCTGCTTTAACAAAGTTTATAAACAACAGAAATTTATTTCTCACAATTCCAGAGGGTGGAAGTTCAAGATTAGGGTATCAGTCTGGTTGATTTTGGTGAAGACTCTCTTCCGGATTATAGACTGCCTACTCTGCCCTCACAATCTGGAAAGACAGAAAGCTTTCTGGACTAAGGGAACCCATTCACAAAAGCTCCATCCTCTGACCTAATTACCTCATCACCTCCAAGTACTATCACATTAGAGATTAGATTTCAACGTATAAATTTTGGGAAAACATAACCATTCCATCCATAACAATTACACTCTAGAAAATAGAATAATGCATAATTAAATATAGGTATGACACTAAGAATTGATTATTTTTAATTTGGTGACCTTGATATAAGCAAGAATAGGGGTTTAATTATTTCAAAGAACTGTGAAGAAGAGCTTTGGTAGAACACAGTAAAATCTGATTTTTTTTTTTTTTTTTTTTTGGCACGTGCTTTAGATTCTATCTGTGCTGCTCATTTGCCTTGCTGAAACGAGCAGATTTTAAGTGGGAGTTTCTTTTCTTTGCATTTAAAGTAACTCGGTTGTTGAAAAATATTGTTCATGTGAGCCAATTGATTTTGCTGAAACCCAAAGAAAAATTTTTAAATGCTTTTTAATATAGATTGAAATGATTAAGGAGAGGAAAGAATAATAAAAAACTGTTCTATAAAGGAGATAAATTGCAATGCTCACACAGATTGAAGAATCTGATACTCTCTTAAATCTGCTAATTTGCTCTTCAGTTCACGTAACTAATACATTATTGATATTTTGTGTAGATATTTGTATTATTGTTTTAATATCCAACAGCAGAAATTCATAAGCAACATCATTTGCTTATGAGTACTGAATAAACAAACATAAACTTCGTTTTGGGGTAGTGTCTGCCTAAGGCCACCTCTCATATTATATAAATGCTTATATCTTTTTTGCTTGAATCCCCATATTTCACCATTTTCTGAATTAGCTGCACCAGATCAATTCATTTTATCCTATTATATCTAACTGGAGGGCTGCATATTCTTTCACAGACCTTAATTGAGATTCTGGAAAGTATCTTCTAATATTTTCTTGACATCTTCCAATTCCTTTTCAGTGTATAGTTGCCTTGTTATAAAAAAATGAGTATAAAACAATAGCAAGAAATTGATGAAGCACATTAGTAGATCACAAAGTTGATGTTTCTTCGCTGATGTTAAGGATTTTTGCCATTGTTAAACTGTTATTATAGACCATGTCATGGAAGCCTAAAATACAGAACAATGACTATTTTTCACCAAATATTTGATAAGTTAGGCAAACAAGTTTCAGTAGTTTATACATGTAGTTCAGCTGAATTCATAAGAATCTCCATATTTTCAATGAGCATTAGGTAAGGGATAGCACAGAAATATATTTTAGAAAAGACTGAAATACCATGGTTCTGAGAAGTGTAAAGTGCTGCTATGGAATTTTTAAAAAGACAGGAATCATTCAAATGGTGAATTTATAGCTATAAATGAAGGCGCCTTTCCCATAAGTATTTCATAACTCCTATGTGCACAGTGCCACCAACAGGAAAGACATGCACTATCAAACAGGGATGCATTTCATATTCAAAGGGAAACTACAGATTTTGAATAATCCTGAAGACTGTGATAATTGTCAGTTGCTATACCATGTCTATGAGCCATTCTAATCTTGACTACTAACGTTAGCTATTTAAGTCACTACTCTGCTTTTTGTCTGATGTGGAGCAGTATTATTATATACTTAGGGTATATTTTCAAAATGACCTGTAGTAAATTTTTTATATTGTGACCATAATACGTGCATATGCACCCACATAGACAAAGTTAAAATAAAATTCCAGAAAACAATATTTAAACTTACTTTGTGCAATAAACTCTAATATTTCATTTTTCTATTCTATTTCATATTACTCTGCCTTCTCGTGGAACAATTTCTCACTTTTTCATTCTCATATAGTATGCCTTATAGGAAGGCCGTGGACAGTGCCAAATTCTTAACTAAAATACATTTGATAAATGCACGAATCGTACCAGCTTCTTGAGTAGCAAAATTCTTCACCTAGAGATCACAGTTTTTCAGTTTTAAAATATTTCAAGAGAATAATTTAAAATCTTTAGCAATGCATAATAAAATTAAAGATATTGGCATTTATAAGCAAGTTGCATTGGAAATGGAACCCAGCAGGAGAAATGGAAAAGGAAGAAGGAAAAGGAGTCAAGGAACTTTCAAAGATATTAGATCTACTTGCTGGCAAAGGACATACTTAACAATCTACTTTTTTTTCTCATTTTCTGTGGTGGTTCTTTCAATCTTTATGTTTGCTAAGAGGAAAATTTCCCCAGGCCATTCTATAAATTTTACTATGAAGCTGGCTGTGATGCTTTTGATGTCTGTTAAGAAACCACTGGTAACAACACAAGAAATACAACCTTGAAGAAAATTATTATCCTGCTATAAATTCTGGCCAAACATACCTGATTTACACTTGTATTTTAGCTGAATCTCTTATATCCTTAACACTTTTCAAAGGTATTTTTCTTTTCATAGATAGTTAATACTAAATTAAAATTGTGTGCATATGTGTATTTGTGTGTGTATGTATACATATACACAGATGCATATATGTGAATTTCAACAAGAGAAGCATCACATATATTTTAAAATGCCAGGTATATTTATATATGTAAAAGATAAGGCCAGGTGCGGTGGCTCATGCCTGTAATCCTAGCACTTTGAGATGCCAAGGCGGGCAAATCCCCTGAGGCCAGGAGTTTTAGACCAGCCTGGCCACCATGGCGAAACTCTGTCTCTACTAAAAATACAAAAGTGAGCCGGGTGTAGTGGTGCAAGCATGTCATCTCAGCTACTTAGGAGGTTTAGGCAGGAGAACTGCTTGAGCCCAGAAGGCGGAGGTTGCAGTGAGCAGAGAACACACCACTGCACTCCAGCCTGGGCGACACAGCGAGACTCCATTTCAAAAAAAATAATAAAGATAATATAAATGACAAAATGCAGTGTGATGCATGCAGAAAAACTAATATTTGAAAGCCATTGAAAAGCTGTCCCAAAGGGACAACTTACAGATACTTACCACAAGAGGGCTCAGTAAGGGAGGGAAAAGGAAGGATTAGGGCCTAACATTTAAAAAATGTGAAAATACCATTTCATATTCTAAAGATCCCCTTTCTCTCTCCCTGTCTCTCTCTCCATCTCCTCTACCTCCACCTCTTTATAAAATAAAAACTAAAAGCCAGTATTTCTGAGAGAAATTGCTGAATTCTGGTTTGCAGCCTACTTATACTATGTTGCAGGAAACTCAACAGACTACATAGGTACACAGTGATAATTTTTACAGCCAATGCAAATGAGCAGTATACTCATAAACAATGTTATGGATTTAGATATATTTTCGTAAATTCAGACAAAGTTAAAGGTTTTTTTCTGAAATATAGGTATAATCATTGTGTATTATGGGACTTCTTTCTCTCCTTCATCTTCCTCCTCCTCTTTTTTTCTCTTCTTTTTCCTTTTCTTCTGCTTTTGATTTTTCCTCTATATTTTATTGCTCTCTCCCATTTTCTCCTTTTCCTCTTCCATCTCTTCTTTTTCACCTTTCCATTTATATAAATATGTTTTTCCCAGGTTGCATGATATAATGCAAAGTTCAGAGGCCTTAGAATCAGATATATTTCAGTTTGATTTTTTGGTTTTTCTGTCTTTGGATGAAATATTTAACTTTTATAAGCACTATAATCGAAAAAAAGTATTCTAATCCTTAAATTTTGGAAACCCATATTCCAGGATTGTGAGAGTTTTAGAAATATTGTATATAATACTTATCAGAGTCACTGGAAAATATTAATTCTTTAATAAATTGTAGATAATGTTTTTATGGTTATAATGAAAGTGTTAATGATTTTATGAAATTGTTTTAATGAAATTCATTGTTTAACTTTGGTTATTAGTGTTTCCTTAATATTCAGAAGCACAATATCTCCTTCACACACATTTTTATTGATCTATATACCTATAAACCGTTCAGTGTAATACTGTGAAAAATTACAGGTATATGCTGCTGTCATGTAACTATAATATGGATGAGCCTCAGTAGACAGAAGTTCTACCTATTTGAGGATTTCAAAAATGAAAAAGACATATTTTGTGAACCAACAGTAAGACCCAGTTGATTTTACAGAATAAGGCACTAAGAACTGAATAAAAATCTGAATATATAGGTCAGCAAAACATTTTGTTTGGTTACTGTAATGGTGAATACATGATATTTTGAATTAGTCAAAACCCCAAAACCATGTAGCATAATGAGTGAAAATTAATATAAACTATGAACTTTAGTTAATGATAATACATTAATATTGGACCATCAAATATAAAAAATGTACCACACCAATGCAAGATGTTAACCCTTTTCCCATTTGCCCTGAGAATAATTGCCAGGGTGCTTCCAGCTGCAATGTTTACTCCAAGAAATATTCACGCAATGTCTCACTTTTGTTATTATTTCACATCCCTCCATTATAGACACTTTGGAAACAAAAGATATCATTCTATATCATTCTACTTATTGCATTTAGTTTTTAGTGGTATGTTTCTATTTCCAAAATATAATAATTCTTGATTGTGGAAAATGCCACATTCTAGAAAACGTAGTATTTCTACCCTTGATGTTCACATCATTCTCTAAGAGTTGTTGGCTGAAGATTCATTTGACTAATTCAATTTTTCTGAAATAGACACTTCTGATGATTCTGACAATTTTGATGTTAGTTCTGTTCAGCAATTACTCCAAAAATAGTTTTTATATTTTATTTTCACATTGAAAATCAGTCAGATTTACTTCAGAGTGTGTTTATGTAAAAGAGTGTGTTTATGTAAAATTAAAAGTGCACTGGCAGCAAGATGCACTTTTTTTTTTTTTTTCCTAAAAGGGAAAAGGGCTAATAATAGAGGAAACTGGGCAGGGATGATAAAGAAGGAAGTATATAGGAGCTCTGCACTTGCTGTCCAAAGTTATTGTAAACCTAAAGCTGCTCAGAAAAGTGTGTTAATTAATATTTTAAAATCTATATGTTTACTTCTCAAACAGAGGATGTCTAGTGTTTTCTTTTCAGGATAAGCATTTATTTCTTCATGCAAAATGTTAACGTAAAGTTTAGGCTGTGGGTCTTAAAATACGACTATATTCATTGAATACTATGAATGCACAAGCATTTTTGAATGTACAAGAATGCTTGTACATTCATAGTAGAGAAATGTAGATAAATATAGGAATGAGAGTTGAGAAAACGTAAGATTTTCCTGAAAGAAAAATAGAGAAATGTAGATAAATATAGGAAAATGAGAGTTGAGAAAATGTAAGATTTTCCTGAAGACAGTCTAATATTTAAAGTTTCACTTATAATAAGATAGAAATAATAAATATTGACCTACTTATTGGGTACTTTATCTGTTACAGATACTATGTTAAGTACTTTATCTGCATCATATAAAGCATGTTCATAATTTCTAAGAAAGAAATTTTTATCCAAAATGTCTTCTAATCTGAATGATATTTATGTACTCATAACTCAAATAACTGTGAAAGCAGAATGTAATAAATTATTTTAACTTCATCTAGAAATCAATGATTTTATAATATTACATATTCTGAGTTGCATGTGTATTTTTGTTTAACAAGGAAAACGATGAAGATACAGTTGTGTCAGATACTCATATATAATACTCATTGTAAACATTAGACATATTTATAATATTTAACTAGACATATTACACCCTGGTAAGTCAGTAATTCAACTCAAAAATTCACAGGAGACTACTATTGGTACTGTCTCATTATTTCTGAAACAAGAATTATTTATGTAGTGAAAGTATCCAATATTTTTCCATTTATTTCATTTTAAATATCTATGTTACATAATATTCTTATTGCGAGATTATAAAATTGCAAACACCAGAGGGTTTGGAGAAACTATGCCTTGGATATTATCCTAAAAAATGCCATACGTTTTAAAAATTAGGGATATTTATGTGGAATATACTTTATTTGAAAGAACACAAATATGCTATTTTCAGTTTAGCTCTCTAGAACTTTCAGAAAATCCGGAAGTTATCTAAGTGAAGAATAACTGATGGCTTAATCCAACCCTATCTCTGGGCATATAAACAAAAAGGCTATGAGAAGTCATGGCTTATTGTAATATAATCAAATGACACTACCCTCTAGGGCAAAAAGAGCACTATAAGATAATTGACTCCGATTAAAAACAAGCAATGAACCAAAAAAGAAGTCAGAATCATTTCAAAATAAAATGTTTAAACAATACATACATTTTTGATTCATAGCAACCATGGTGAGTTTACCTGCTACACTGATGTTTTCAAAATGAGAAGAGGTAAAGGGCAAAAAGAGCCCTATAAGATAATTGACTCTGATTAAAAACAAACAATGAACCCAAAAGGAAAAGCCTTCTCTATTGATTTTACTTTCTTTCAGACGTTTTGTAATTTATCTTTCAAATTTCCATTCTAGGCATGTAGTCACATCACAAATAACAGCATCAGAGTTGAAAGATACTGGATTCATAAAAATTGCTGCTGACTGTATGAAGGCATTAAGCTTTGGTTTTTGGACTTCCATAATTATTCAGTTAATCTACTACATCACTATATAGAAAACAGGATATTTTAAATAAAATATATCAACTCAATTGTTGGCTTGCACAACTTCTGGTAATAAGTTGTTTTGTCATATGATCTTGTGTGATTCTACATAACTTTATATCTACTCAAATATTCCAATTCAAAAAGTAAAACACAGAATCTCCCTTTATAAAATAATGAATTCTCTAAGAGAATGTAAATATTAAATTATTCAAAACACAAATTCACCAAAACAACTAATTTTACATTAAAGTTATTTGAATCACAAAGCTCCCCAAATAACCTCCAACAATATACCAGAAATCTTGAAAATATAAATTATTAATGTTTGTATTTAATAAGAAATATTTGTAATCATATTTTCTTTTTTGTTTTTTGGTTTTGTCTATTTTTTATTTTTATTTTATTTTTAATTTTAAAAAATTTTTAGTTCAACTTTAAAAATTGTAATTATCTCTGCTCATCTTGAAAACATCAGTGTGGCAGGTATCAGGTAAAGTCATCATAGCTGCTATGAATCCAAAATACATGTATTTTTTTAAAAATTTTATTTTGAAATTATTTCTGACTTATCAAAAGTTGTAAAAATATATAAATATGATTATACTTTGTTCGCTGCACTCCACAAATGTATTAGTATATTTTCCAATTTATCGTTCTGGTGGGGGGTTGTGGAGGGAGGTAAGTTTGAGCACTGCACAACATATGACATATGGGAAATGTTGATCTGCAGCCAAATATTTTGAACAGTAACTGAGGGTCAAAATGAACTCTACTAATTTTTGAAAAAATGCATAATTTATGCCAGGCTATAAAATATAACCCATCAGTACATTTACTTCTTTGAAAATTTTTATTAAATATTCTTAGTCAAGTATCTAGAATGATTTGGAATGTTCTGGCAAAAGCTTTCTTAATTGTCTTTGTTTAAGGTTACTAATTAGTTATACACTTAGCATTTGTAAATAATTGAGAACAAGGTATTAACATTGGATTAAAATATTTTATCATCTTTAATACTAGCAAAGCTGTCTTGCTGTATACTCAAACTTAGTCCATGGATCTACTAAATACTGATTCATCAATTTAGTATAACCAGAGAACCTGGGAGAAAAAAAATGGCTTGCCAAAGCATGCCTATTTACTAATTAATAGAGGAAATCAAGGGCCAGTCTGATCCCTTCTTACAATTCATTAAACAAGAAAGAAGGAAAAGAGAGACACAGGACCTATAAACTATGTTATCTATGTTTTATAGTGCTCAATAAGTTATATATCCCCTATTTGCCTGGCTCAGTGGATGTTGGCCTCTGCTCATTGGCAAGCAGATAACTCATTCATTCCTCTTACCAAGAAAAGGAGCACATAGTGGGAAGAGAAAAACTTGACATGAGGTGATAACGTCCTCCATGGCCATAACAAATCCATAATAAATAGAAATAGATTTTTCCATCAAATATACTCCTATTTTGATGTAATATATTATCTGTAACAATTATAGTTATTTACAAAATATTTGAAGAAAACAAAGGAGAGAAAACTTTAAATTGTTCCAGTTTGGTGAAAAGGTAATCTGAATAAGAATATTCCCACATCTCTTATTTTTCTGATCTATTGTTCTCAAGAAAAACACATGAATAGATTAATGGATAATATTGTTTGTCAAAATGTGATTTTGTAAATATTTTCTCACACATTTTGATTGATTTCTGATCAGTTGACACCTCAGAACACATGGAAATCTTATTGGGTTGCTATTGGGTGCATCTCCATATAGGGTCTGTACACTTTTCACATTGTCTCTTTGTCTATTGTCAACTCTTCATATCTTCACAAAATTTTAAGCCAAATAAGGTGGTTTCTTTTAAGGAGCCCCTAAATTGGACTAATTAGGTTTTCTAACATTTTCTGAAATTTCAGGACCTTGTGGCTGATGTAATTGCTAATACAACGAATTTCACAATTTTCAACAGAGCAAACTAGAAAAAAAAATTCTATAGACTAGGATAATACGGTATACCTGGTTAAAGAGCAATCCAAAAAAGCAACTAGAACGAAAAACTGTAAGACAGAAAAACATTTTTTTATTAGTTTAAAAAATCATTTTAGAAATGGCCTAAGGCCAAGCAATAAAAGCAGAATGAAAATAAACAACTGATAAAGTGAAGTTTCTTCACTTTATCAAAGATAAACTTCACTTTATGGTTTGATTAGAAAATATTATGCATTGAGTAAAGGGAGAAAAGCAAGTTGTGTTGGTAAAGCTTTCTTTTGGCTCAATTAAATATTATATATGTTTTCACTATGTTTTGTTCTTTCTGAATTGAAAGGTAAACATTATTTATTTATTCAGTGTTCCATGAAACCAAGACATTGTCCCACACACAAATATAACTGTTATATGTTTGATTACGAAGACTTTGTTTTATTCAAACCTATTTGTATTCAAAGCTGTTTTAGGAGGAAACCAAACTATAGTAAGATGAAAATGTAATTATGTTTTCAAAAAGCTTAATATATTTCCAGCTCATAATTTATTTAAGAGCTTTACTCCAATAAGTATTTTCAATATTCTTTACATAGTCAATTTGCACTTTCCTGCTGTCACTGCCTTTTAAGTATTAGCTTTATCTAATTATTAAAATCTAGAATGCACTGTACAGTATAAGGGTGGTAAGTGATTTGTATTCTTGAATATAAAATGTAATATATTTTAGAATTGGCACTATAACCAGCAAGCACAAATGTTGGTGATTAACTCGTTATAAAGAATTAAATTAAATGACCTTTTGTATGTTCCCAAGTGTATGTTGTTTAAATTTCTGACAAGTAATGCTATCTAGAATATCAAGAGAAAACAAAGTTTGATTGAAAACGTAAAAAGCCAGCTGGAAGTTGAAGCTTGCACATTAAACACAATTGCTTGAATCCTCTTATGTCCAGGTGGACTGGAACAAGGGAAATAATTGTAACCCCAATACGCAGGAGTGGGATTGGCACATAGATGATGCCCAAAGACTGTTGCTTAATAAGAGCTGTTGCATGAATTTTTATTTTTGTTTTCTCAGAAAGGTAACTGAATTTGTAAATATGAATTACAGCTTGTCTCCTTGATCCTAATAGATTTGCTGTACATAGAAAATTAAATTTGTTGTTAAACTTTTACAAATTATTTAGGCTCACGGACCTGAAATTTAAATTTTTGATTGTATTATATTATAGTATGCAAGTAAATAAAATAGTTATCAAAATATAATATGGAACCTAGAGAAAGCTATTAAAAAGTTCATTGTGAAAGTTAGTTTTTAAAATGTGCATAGAATGAACATTTTTTAAATTAAAAAAGACTATGAGCTTTAGCAAGGTTACCTATCACCAGAATTCTGTTTGACTTAAATTGTAAGACATACTTTTATAATATAATATGCCGTGTACTATGTATGAAAAAAAAATCATCACCTATATTAGATTCTAACATGATTAATAACTCTTATTTTTATGCCACATACATACACACATGATCTCTGGGCCTAGAACTTCAAAAGAATATCTAATGGGCATGGCAAACAGTGGTCTTCTCAGCTAATTTGCCAAAATACAGAGAAAAAGACTTTGTTTCTCATGAGAAAAATAATTAAATTATATTTAAAGAAAGTGTAGTTCATTACATTGTCATCTTGTGATGCTGGTGTTTGAGGAAATTGTTTTTTCCTGATTAAATCCTATAGGTTTGCCAAATAAGATGATTTAACCAAAGACCCAAAATATGGAAAATCTGAAGCACCAGTTTCCCAACTGAACATGAGAGAAATTGATTCAATATTTTAAAAAGTAAATTTCTATGATAAAGTAAAATTTCCATCTATAAGATGCACTTATCACAAGTAAAGAACTAGCTTTTTAATACAACAGTAGAGTTGTATTAAAAAAAACACACACACAACATGTTCTCACTCATAAGTGGGAGTTAAACAATGAGAACACATGGACACAGGGAAAGGAACATCACGCATCAGGGCCTGTCAAGGACTAGGGGGCATAGGGGAGGGATAACATGAGGAAAAATACCTAATGTAGGTGACAGGTTGGTAGGTGCAGCAAACCACCATAGCGTGTGTATACCTATGTAACAAATCTGCACATTCTGCACATGTATCCTAGAAATTAAAGTGTAATTTAAAAAAAAATGGATCACAGAGATAAATACAAAAATGAAATTGTTCAACATTTGAAAAAAATTAAAATTATATATAATATATATTTTAAATTTTTATTTTATATTTATATTTTTAATATATATAATATAAAATTGTATAAAATTATATATTATATATTATATTTTTACATATTTTATGTATTATATATTACAATATACTTTGTATTGTATATTTATATATTTTTTATAATTCATAATGTATATATATTTAATTATATATATGTATATATATATATATTTTTTTTTTATGCCCAAAAGTGGAATTGGCAGACCGTATGGTAAATTTTCAACATTTTAAGTAGCTGCCAAAGTATTTTCCAAAATGGTTGCATCAATTTACATAATGAGTAGCAACATGAAAGAGCTCCAATCTCCCCACATCCTCACCAACACTTTTCATTGTCTATTTTTGTGATTATAGACATCACAGGGGGTGGAAAACAGCAGAGAATTTTTTTTTTTAATGAAAGAAAGAGAAAGAGAAAGGGGGAGAGAGAACAGGAGTCTTGCTCTATTGCCCAGGCTGGAATGCAATCTAAAAATAGGTATTAAAAACCTTTTATGCCAATAATTGTACTTAACAGCAGAGACAGGAAGGAATAAGGGAAGAAAATAACAAACAAACAGCCAACCAATATTTCATTTAAGTCTGTGAGATGCTATGCAAATGCTGAAGAGTGATTTACTTCCATTTATGTGGTCACTTTCAAAATAGGTGTAATGTGATACTGAAAAAAATGTATGTTCTGTGGACCTGAAGAATTCTATAAATATTCACTGAGTTTACTTGTTCCAGGTCTGAGTTCAAATCATAAAAGTCCCTGTTAATTTTCTATCTCATTGATCCATCGAATATTAGCAATGTGGTGTCAAAGCCTCCCGCTATTATTGTGCAGGAGTCCAAGTCTCTTTATAAGTCATTAAGAACTTGTCTTATGTATCTGAGTGCTCCTATATTGGGTGCATATATATTTATGATCATTGACTCCTGTTGCTACATTGATCCTTTTACCTGTATGTAATGTCCTTCTTTGTTTCTTTTAGTCTTTGTTACTATTAAAGTCTGTTTTGTCAGACACGAAAATTACAACTCCTGTTTTTTTTTGTTTGTTTTTTTGTTTTGTTCACCATTTGATTAGTGAGTCTTCCTCCAGCCTTTTGTTTTGAGTCTTTGTGTGTCCTTGCTTATGAGATGGATCTGGATACAGCGTGCTGATGGGTTTTGACTTTTTATTCAATTTGCGTGTCTGTGTCTTTGATTGGGGCATTTAATCCATTTAAATTTAGGATTAATATTAATATTTGTGAGTTTAATATTGTCATTTAATGCTAGCTGGCTATTTTGCCCATTAGTTGATATAGATTCTTCATTATGAAGATACTCTTTACCTTTTGGTAAGTTTTTGGGATGACTGATACTAGTTTTTCCTTTCTGTGTGTAGTGCTTCTTTCAGAAGCTCTTGTAAAGCAGGCCTGGTGGCGGTGAAATCTCTGAGTGCTTGCTTGTTCATGAAAAAATTTATTTTTCCTTCATTTATGAAGCTTAGTTTGGCTGGACATGAGATTCTGGGCTGAAAATTCTTTTCTTTGAGGATATTGAATATTGACCCCCACTCTCTTCTAGTTTGTAGGGTTTCTGCTGAGAAATCTGCTGTGAGTCTGATAGGCTTCCCTTTATGGGTAACCTGACCTTTCTCTCTAGCTGCCCTTAGAATTTTCTCCTTATTTCAACCCTGGTGAATCTAACGATTATGTGTCTTGGGGTTGCTCTTCTTGAGGAATATCTTTGTGGTGTTCTCTGTATTACCTGGAGTTGAGTATTGTCCTGTCTTACTAGGTTAGGAAAGTTTTCCTGAATAATATCCTGAAGAATATTTTCCAGTTTGGATTCATTCTCTTGATGACATTCAGGTACACCTATCAAGCATAGATTAGGTCTTTTCACATAGTCCCATATTTCTTGGAGACTTTGCTCATTCCTTACTTTTTCTTCTTTAATCTTGTCTTCTTGTTTCATTTCATTAAGATGGTCTTCGACCTCTGATATCCTTTCTTCTGCTTGATCAATTTGAGTGTTAAAACCTGTGCATACTTCATGGAGTTCTTGTATTGTATTCTTCAGTTCCATTAATTCACTTATATTCCTCTCTAAATTGTCTATTCTCGTTAGGATTTCGTCAAACCTTTTTTCAAAGTTCTCACTTTCTTTACATTGGGCAAGAACATGTTCTTTTAACTCACAGAAGTTTCTTATTATCCACCTTCTGATGACTAATTCTGTTATTGGAATACACTTATTCTCCATCAGGCCTTGCTCCTTTGTTGATGAGGAACTGTGATCCCCTGTAGAGGGAGAAGCATTCTGATTTTGAGTATTCTCAGCCTTTTTATGCTGGTTTCTTCCCATCATTGTAAATTTATCCACCTGTCATCTTTGTAATCACCGACTTTCAAATTAGGTCTCTGAGTGGACGTCCAACTTGTTGATTCCCTGTGCCGAAATCTGAGCAACCCACTGCACTGGCTCAAACAGTGGCGTTAAGATTCTTGGTGCTTTTCTGCCAGGGAATCTCCCGGTCTGACTTCCCTCTTGATTCCCTTTTTCAATCAGCTGAATGGGCAACTCTACCTTCCCGGAGCTCCAAACGTCCACCAAAAGGGGACCCAGTCCGGCTTGCTCTGCACTGAGAACCGCCATGCTGGGGTGCCAGCAAAACCGCTGCGCTGGCCACAAGAGTCGCGCTGGTGACCCTTGTGGGTCACCAGTCGGGCTGGAGGAGCCATGGGGCTCCTCCACTGGGAATCTCCTGGTCCGTGAGCAACAAAAATTCATCTGAAAGTGTGGCATCCTCTTGTTCTCTGTGCTTTCACTGGGAGCTACAATCCTAAACTGCTAGTAATCAGCCACCTAGGATCTCTCTCCAGCAGCAGATAATTTTTAGTTTGGGACAGTGAATTTTAAATCATTATAATTAGGCTCAAGCATATTTTTATTAATCAAAATAAGAACCATTACAATCAACACATTCTTTGCCAACAAAAATAAATTTGTTTACTCTTGTAGTGTAAAAATCTGTGCTTCAGGATTTGTCAAACTCTTGGAAAGCATTTTCTGCATGCTGCTGATTGTGGAAGCGTTTACCCTGCAAAAATTGCCAAGATGCTTGAAGAAGTGGTAGTCGGTTGGCAAGAGGTCAGGTGAATACAGCAGATGAGGCAAAACTTTATAGCCTAATTTGTTCAACTTTTGAAGTCTTGGTTGTATGCCCTGTGGTCAGGCATTGTCGTGGAGAAGAATTGGCCCCTTATGTTGACCAGTGGTAGGTGCAGGCATTGCAGTTTTCTGTGCATCTCATTGTGCTGAACAAACACTTCTCAGATGTAATGGTTTCACTGGGATTCAGAAAGCTGTAGTGGATCAGACCAGCAGCAGACCACCAAACAGTGATTATGACCTTTTCTGGGTGCAAATTTGGCTTTGGGAAGTGCTTCAGAGCTTCCTCTTGGTCCAGCCTCTGAGCTGGTGACCCCTGGTTGTCCCGATTGTCATATAAAATCCACTTTTCATTACGCATCACAATCAAGAAATGCTTCATCATTGCTGCGTAGAGTAAGAGAAGAAGACATTTCAAAACGACAATTTTTTTGATTTTCAGTGAGTTCCTGTGGCACCCACTTATCGAGCTTTTTCATCTTTCCAATTTGCTTGAAATGCCGAACAACTGTAGAATGATTGATGTTGAGTTCTTCGGCAACTTCTCATGCAGTTGTAAGAGGATCAACTTCAGTGATTGTTCTCAGTTGGATATTGTCAACTTCTGACGGCTGACAATTGTGCTTCTCATCTTCAAGGCTATCATCTCCTATGCAAAACTTCTTGAACCACCACTGCACTGTACATTATTAGCATTTCCTGGACAAATCGTTTTTGATGCTGTGAGTTGTCTCTGCTCCATTTTGAACTCAAATAAGAAAATTGCTTAAATCTGCTTTTTGTCTAGCATTATTTCCAAAGTCTAAAATGTAAAATACACAGCAAGAATTCCTTAGCAAAAAAAACATAAAAAGTGAGAAATGTACATTGAAATGATGTATAACATAACCACATTTATTTAATCATGTATTCCAATATCAAACAACAAATTTCAACAACACAAAAACCTCAGTTGCTTTTGCACCAACCTAATTTGTATCCCTCAAACAACTAATTACATTGAGTATCCCACCATGTGCTTACTGCCCATTTTATATCTTCTTTGAAGAAGTTTCTGTTTAAATGTGTTTTTTTAATGAATTTTCTTGTTCACATTGAATTATATAGTTACAGGAGTTTTTATATGTTCAAGATATAAGTGCTTTATTAGACATATGACTTGCAAGTAATTTCTCCCAGTCTATTGTTTATGTTTTTATGTTCTTATCAGTAAATGATTAATTCTTTGTCACACAAACATAAACAAATTTTATTAATCTAGCAAGTAGAAGTAACTTGGAAGTCATACTTGCAACATTAGGAGAACTTACTGTTTCAACCTAAGTCCTTCAAGAACTAAAATGTAAAAAAAAAAAAAATTAGTAATTGCCATTATAAATATATTTACATTTCCTAAACCAAGTGAATTTTTAAAATGATTTTTATAGACTACATGTAAGTCTTGAAATAATTTTAAAATTATGTAATGAAAATAAATTAAGGTCTATTTGTGGTATTCATGCATGAATTCTTCATAACTAAACTAATATTAGCTAATATTAGCAAACTAATATTTATTAACACTTAATTGAGGTTTATCTCAAGCATGAAAAGGCTAAGTAATTAGAAACTAAAATGTATGAACTATAAACTGAAAGTTATTAAATACTTTGCATAAAAATATAGTAGTTAAGCCTTGTTTTTAAAGAAACTTATAGAACTACCCAGGTTCTCAGTTTTCAGTTTTAAAATTCTTAATTTCTCACACTTGTTAATCAGTAAGAATGCTTGTGTTTATAAATTATTATAAGTAGAGCTGTCACATGAGAGAAATGTGAAGTAACTAAGATTTAATCTCAAACATCTTATTTTGCTACTCCTCCATTACATTCAAGAATGTACAACTTCCACCTGGCAAGAAGCCCATACTTAGAGTTATCTTTTGTGATATAAGGTTACTAATTACTGAGGAGTGTGGTTTTCCATGCAGAAAATTTAACTTTGGTTTGTACTTTTTGTTAAAATGAAGATTTCCATGTTGCATGCTAGGTGGAAATTGAAATGATAATTGAAGTATGATAAGGTCATACTTCAAGTAGGTTAATCCAGCTAACAGACCTGGATAGCTTAGACAGCTAGCTAAGTGTTTCCCAGTGGAACCTTTAAAATGATATTAGTTTTCTTACTGATATTATTTATGATATGCAGTGTGGTTTATACTTGATAAAGAAGTGAATAAATAAATGTCCTAGAGGCCAAGTGAAGAGAATTCATGAATTATATTAGGTCATATAGGGTGGGGAAGGAAGGAAGTTTACTTTATGAACAAGTTGCCTTTTGTACCATATATTTAATTATGTAGGTAGGTTCCTTCCCAATTCATATATGCAAAGACATTTTTCTCAACATAATGTTTTCACATCCATGAATGGTATTAATCAGATAATTAATCTGGCAGAATCAGATTAATTAGATTAACCAGATTAATAGTGGGCAGAACCACCTTGTACAACCTTCATAATCACATTACATTAAATAGCCAAAAATAGACTAGGTGAATTTAATATAATCACCTGAAACTTTAAGACAGAGAACTTTTTCAGCTAGTGGGGAGGGAAGCTAAAAACACAAGAAAGACTTGATATGCCAATGACCAAAGAGATCATGTATAAAATATAAGAAAGGGGAGTTTGAGGAAGAAATCGCTACACCACATAGTTAGTCTGGTGAGACCTTGAACAGAGAACCCAGTGATCCTATACTGAGTTTCAGATCTACCGAAACTGGAAGAGAATGAATCTGTGTTGTTTCAAGCTGCTTCATATGTTATGAAGCCAAAGAAAACTAGTAGGTAATGTTTTTTGATCCACTGTCTTTCTCTTTTTCCAAGTAAAAACAGAAATACATCAAATTTGTGACTGAAACTTTTAGGAGTATGATATGGTTTGGCTCTGTGTCCCCACCCAAATCTCAGGTTGAACTGTAATCCTCATGTGTCAGGGAAGGGGCCTAGTGGGAGGTGGCTGGATCATTGGGGTGGATTTCCCCCTTGCTGTTCTCATGACAGTAAGTGAGTTCTCATGAGATCTGACAGTTTAAAAATGTATGGCTTTCTTCCCTCCCCTCTACTTCTGCTCTGTCATGGTAAGATGTGCTTGCTTTCCCTTCACCTTCCACCATGATTGTAAGTTTCTTGAGGTCTCCTATCCATGCTTCCTGTACAGCCTATGGAACTGTAAGTCAATTAAATCTCTTTTCTTCATAACTTAGCCAGTCGCAGGTAGTTCTTTATAGCAGCGTGAGAACAAACTAATACAGACAGCAACAAAGAACATTGTATTTATGTTTAGGAGTTTTTAAAACAGATATAAATGGACTGTAAAGGCCCATCCCCTAATACGTGTGATGACAACATTCAGGAATAAGACATGAGATATGTGATGCATAAGTCTTTATAAAGGCCTTATAAATTTTCTCCTTGTCTGTAATTATATTATTTAAAATATCAGACCACATGTACTTTTTGTTTTGATCATAATTATCTGAAGTAGTATCTAAAATAAAGTTACCAAATGACAAAAACTCCTTAGCCATTTGTTGGGGAATCAGATGTCAATCAATGTTCAAATCAATACATTTCACCCTATCAGTAATCATAAAATTCAAGTTTAAAACAAAACATAATATCTTACTCACAATATTGGGAAGAATAAGAGTTTGAAAACATAGCATTAACTGGGCACAGTGGCTCATGCAAGTAATCTCAGCATTTTGGAAGCCGGAGGTTGGAAGATTTCTTGGGACCACGAGTTCAAGACCAGCACGGGCAACACAGTAAGATCTTATCACTACACAAAAATAGAAAAAATTAACTATTCATGGCAGCACACACCTGTAATAAGAGCTAGGGAAGAGGATTGCTTGAGCCATGGAGTTCAAGGCTGCAGTGAACTATGATAATAACATTACACTCCAGCCTGGAGACAGAGCAAAACTCTGTCTTTAAAAAAAGAGATAAATAAAAATCCATGTGATACTTTAGAAAGAATTTGAAATTACCTAATAATATTGAACATGGGCATACTAAGAGACATATACATTTCATCTGAGGTTTAAAACCCCAAGAAACTCTTGAGTGTATATGAAAGGAGACACAAAAATGTTAGATGGAGACTTGAGGCTTATTTAAAAGAGCAAAACAAAACAAAGCAAAAATACCTAAATTCTCATTGACAGTATAATTGATAAATAAATTGTACATTATTTATGTATTCAGTATACTACAGATTAATAAAATGAGTGACCTAAAATTACAAACACAAGCCTCATTTGAATAAAATCAGTACTCACAGTGAAAGGATACAGTATAATTCAAAAAATCCCACGAGGCAAAAATCAATATATGAAAAAGCAAGAGAATAATAACAAAATTCAAGATAGTAGCTCTCTTAAGCTGTGGGAGTGCCATACCCCATTATTATGTAATTATGTGATTTCACAATAATTTTGGCTGTACCATTGGTTTGTGTACTACATTTTTTTATTTCTAGTACTGGGATTACAATGTGTATAATTACCATATTCTGCTTTGAAAAATATAATGCTACTAAATGTGTATTTCAGAACCTTATAACAGCACACCTCTGTTTCTCTCTTCTTGTTCTTTTACTTCTAAATATTTATAATCCTATAATACCTTGTTGATCATACATTTAAAATGGTAAATAAGAAAAAGTCTATTGCTTCATATATTTATTACTTTTCTTATTCTTATGCTTATGTATCTATATCTATTGTCTATTCATCTATATCTCTATTTGTATAAATATCTCCAGGCTTCCATCTGGTGTCACTTTCCTTTTCCATTAAGAACTTTCTTTAACATTTAATGCAGATGTAGCGTTTTGCTTCTGGTGAAAATTTTTCTTGTACTTTGATTCTTTTAACATATCAATTTCATCTTTATTTTAGAAAGAAATTTTGGGGGGATATGGAATTCTTAGTAGGCAAATTATTTTATTTTACTTTTATTTTTATTTCTGAAGTTGCCTTTGAAAAATTATGTGCTCTTTTGTTTTGGCTTATATAGTTTCTAATGAGAAGTCTATAGTCATTAATTATTTAAAACATCTCCAAGAAAAGTCCAGGACCAAATGACTTACTACTTAATTATTCCAAATTCCAAGACATCTTACACAAACACTTTTAAAGAATAGAAAAATATAAACTATTTGTACAATTTTTTAAATGAGTTAACATAACCATGGCAGTAAAACATGGAAAAACAGTCTGAAAAAGAAAAATGACAGACCAAACTACATCAGGTACATAAATGAAAAATTAGCAAATTGTGTCCAGTGATATACAAAAAGGATAATGACTGTATTACAACCAAGTTAGTCTTGTACCATGGTTGAAATGGTTGTTCAACATTTGAAGATTACTTAATGTGATTCACCATAACCTCAGAATGAAGGTGGAAAATTATTGTGAGATATTCAGATACAGTATTTAATAGCATTTAATTACTGTAATAAAAAATAGAAGCAAAGTAGGAATTAAATGAAACTTTCATAATTATTCTTAAGCTGGTGACATTTCTATAAAATTCTATACCTCATATTATATATAATTAAGTGATGATATGGTTTGGATATGTGTCCCCACCCAAATCTCATGTTGAATTACAACCCTTAATGTTGGAGGTAGGGCATGGTAAGAGGAGATTAGATCATGGGGGTGGATTTCTCAAGAATGGTTTGAGAAACCTCTTGGTACTGTCCTCATGATAGTGAGTGAGTTCTCACTAGATATCGTTCTTTAAAAGTGTGGCAGCTCCCCCTACTCTTGCTTGCTCCTGCTCTGCCACTTGATGTGCAAGCTTCTGCTTCCCTTTCCTTTAAAACTGTATGCTATTGGAGACCTCCTGAAAAGCAGATACCAGTGCCATGCCTCCTGTACAGCCTTCAGAACAGTGATTCAATTAAACTTATTTTCTTTATAAATTATCCTGTCTCAGATATTTCTTTATAGCAATGCGAGAGCAGACTAATACAAGTACTAAAAGTTTTCCATCTAAGGTAAAAAATAACCCAGGACTTTTCCTGAATTATCTATCATAAAGTTTAATGTATAAATTAGGTTCAGTAAAAGGTTAACAATGGTGCCTAATGATAAAATAGACCGATCATAATTAAAAATAAAAAAAAAGAGAAAGAGCAAGAATGTCAAATATTAACACTTTTGGTTTATCATCACAAGAGAGGTCTCAGCCAGCATAAACAAGCTACAAATAAAATAAAGTAAGTATAAGGTAGGAATTGAGAGGAAAATCAAATTTTCTTTTTTGTAAATAACAAAATTGTATATGTAAAACATAAGAAACATACAAGCCCTTTAGATTTAATAAATAAATTTAGCAAGGTTAACAAATAAAATGTAAAAAATACAAAAGTTGTATTTTTACAGAACACTAAAAAGTACAGAAAATTAAATCTTGTTAATGATATTATATAGCATTAATCATATAAGGTACTTAGGAATAGACCTATAGAAATGAGATTACTTTGTTCACAAAATAGAAATATAAAAATTGTATAGATAGCAATTCACCAATTTATGTCAATTTTTAAAGAAATTGACAAGCTGTGTCTAAACTTTATATAGAAATGCATTTAGTTGAATCAGTCAAGGTAAACTTGAAAAAGTAAAGATATTCTTAGTTATTGGAATACAACTGGGGAAAAATAAAAGGTACATAGATTGAGAAGAAATAAATAATACTGTCTTTGTTTACAGACAACATTATTGTCTATGTAGAAAACCCAAAGGATGGGCAGAAACCCTCCTGGGACAAAGTAGTTACAGCAGGATTGCAGAATACAAGCTTAAGACAAAACAGTGCATTGCTTTCTTATAGGGCAGTGATGAACAAGTATATTTAAAATTAAAAACCAGTGCTCTTTACAAAATGATGCCCAAAATAAAATACCTAAGTATAAATATTACAAAATATGTACAAGGTTCTATATAAGGAAAACTATAAAATGTTGATGAAAGAAATCAATGAACTAAATAAATGGGGAGATATTTTATGTTCATGGATAGGAAGATTGAACACAGTCAAGATGTCAGTTTCTGCCAACTTGATCTATGGATTCAAGGCAATATCAATCAAAATCTCAGAAAGTTATTATATGGATATGAACATATTCTTTTTTTAGACAGAATCTCACTCTGTCACCCAGTATGGTGGTGCGGTGGTACAATCTCAGCTCACTACAACCTCCACCTCCCAGACCTCCCAGCCTTAACCAAGTCTCATTCCTCAGCCTCCCAAATAACTGGGACTATAAGTGTATGCCACTGCACCAGGCTAATTATTATGATTATTATTATTTTGTTAGAGACAGGGTTTTACCATGTTGGCCAGTCTAGTCTCGAACTGATCTCAAGTGATCCACTTGCCTTAGTCTACCAAAGTGCTGGAATTATAGGTGTGAACCACCATGTCCGGCCTCAACAAACTAATTCTAAAATTTACATGGAGAGGCAAACATCCCAGAATAGCCAACACAATATCAAAGGAATAAAGTTGGAGGACTGACATTACCCACTTTAAAGATTTACAGGCAGTTCCTGACTTACGATGATTTGACTTGCAATATTTTTATTTTATGATTGACTTATTGGAACATAACAACATTATAAATAGAGGAGCATCTGAACTTAGGGTGGTCCATTTTACAACTTTACAATCAATTTACTGAGGAATTAAATGCATTTTCAACTTAAGACTGTTTATTGGGATGTAACCACATTGTAAGTTGAGGAATATCTGTACTATAAGGCCACAATAATCAAGACAGTGTGTTATTGGTAAAAGAGTAAGATGAATAAATGAATAGAACATAAATGAGACTGAGAAGTAGACCCACCTACATATAGTCAAATGGTATTTGACAAAAGAGTAAAGGCAATACAATGGAGAAAAGATACTCTTTTCAACAAATGTTGCTAAAACTACTAGATATCCATGTGAAGAAAAAAAAAAACATAGACACAGACTTTACTCCCTTCACAAAAATAAACACCTCAAATGGATCAAAGGCCTAAATAAAACACATAAAACTATACAACCTTTTGAAGAAAAAAAAAAGAAAAAAGAAAATCTAGATGACCGTGAACTTGGCAGTAACTTTTTAGACGTAACAACAAAAGCACAATCTATAAAAAGAATTTAAAAGCTGGACTGAATTAAAATAAAATATTTCTGCTTTACAAAAGTCATTGTCAAGAGAATGAAAAGAAAAGCCACAAAGTAAAAGAAAATACTGCAAAAGACATGTGATAAGGGATTGGATTTTTCAAAATTGAAAATTATGACAAAAATAACTGGTAAAAACAGACCAAAGATCTTAACAGACACCTCATTATAGAAGACGTATGTGCGTATGTGCGTATGTGCGTGCGTGCGTGTGTGTGTGTGTGTGTGTGTAATAAGATATTAAAAGATGCTGCATGTCATATGTCATCATGGAAACGCCAATTAAAACAAGATAGTACCACATGCCTAATAGAATAGCCAAAATGAGTAACATTGACAATACCAAATACTGGTAAGGATCTGCAACAGCAGGAACTCTCACCCATTTGCTATTGGAAATGCAAAATAGTATAGCCACATTGAAAGGTGGTTTGGCAGCTTCTCAGAAAAGTATTAATAAAAATACTTTGACCATACAATCGAGCAGTCATGCTCCTTGGTATTTAGCCAAAATTTGAAAATTTGTGTATAAAAATAAACCCTGCAGTTTTATTTATAATTGCTGAAACCTTATATTGCTGAAACCTTATAATTGCTGAAACCAGTATCCCGCTGGTGGGGGATACTGATAATGAGGGTGTCAGTGCATCTGTGGGGGAAGATGGTATATGGGAAACCTGTACTTTCTTCTCAATTTTGTTTTGAATCTAAAACGTCTCTAAAAAATAAAGTCTATTCAAAATGTAAAGGCAGTTATATCACCAGATATCATAACTTACTTAAAGCAACTGTAATTAAATGTGAAAGCAACCAAGGTGTCTTTCAATAGGTGAATGTATACATAAACTGTGGTACACCCAGCCAATGGAATATTATTCAGTGCTAAAAAGCAATGAGCTGTCAAGCCATGAAAGACATGAAGCAAACTTAAATGCTTATTGCTCAGTGAAAGAAGCCAATCTGAAAAGGCTACATGCTGTATAATCCAACTATATGACATCTATAAAAGTCAAAACTATGGAGACAGTAGAAAGATCAGTGGTTGCTAGGGTTAGGGAGCAGGGAGGGATGATAAGGCTGAGATTGTTCAGGGCAGTGAAAATTCTCTATATGATACTATAATGGTAGATACATGCTCTTACAAATTTGTCCAAACCCATAGACTACACAAGAGGGAGGTACATCAATTGCAACCAATGTACCACTCTGGTGGGGGATACTGATAATGAGGGTGTCAGTGCATCTGTGGGGGAAGATGGTATATGGGAAACCTGTACTTTCTTCTCAATTTTGTTTTGAATCTAAAACATCTCTAAAAAATAAAGTCTATTCAAAATGTAAAGGCAGTTATATCACCAGATATCATAACTTACTTAAAGCAACTGTAATTAAATGTGGTTTTGGTGCAAGCATGGTTAACTATACCAATGAATGATAATAGAGAGTATAACCACAGATCCACACACAGACAGTCATGTGACTTAGGAATACACTGGTACATATTGCAGCAACAATATGAAAATAATTACCTTTTTAGTTGGTGTTGGATTAAATGTGACATTCATGTGGAAAAATAATCTTGAAACCTTATCTCTAATAATAGAGACAAGGTGGATTATAGATCTAAATTTGAAGTGTAAAACAATAATATTTCTGGATTAAAATATAGAAGCAAATCTTTATTTTCTTTTGGTATGTAAATATTTTTTAAAACACAAGCTTGCTGAACTACATTGCATTAATATTAAGACTTAAGTTCATCAAAAGGCAATATTATATTTACTATCACCAGTGATATAATGTGGCTATTTTGTACCTCCTGGTGTGATGTGATGAGAAGGATACTTTATCTCTGTGGTGTTCTTTCAAAAAGAAACATACTTAGGTCTAATAATGAAAAAAAAAAAAAAAAAAAAAAAAAAAAAAAAAAAAAAAAAAAAAAAACAGACATACCCAGCTTGAAATACATGCTAGGAAATACCTGACCAGTCCACAAAACTGTTAAGGAAAGACAGAAATCGTCATAGACCTGAGGAAACTAGGAGACATGACAATTAAATGCAATATGGTAGCCTGGGCTGGATCCCAGAAGAGAAACACGACATTAATGGAAAAAACTAGTGAAATTCAAATAAAGTCTGAAGCTTAGTTAATAACAATTTACCAATTTTGGCTTCTTACTTTCAACAAATATACCATAGTAACGTGAAATGCTAACATTAGAGAAAATTGAGATGATAAGCAATATATGATAACTCTCTACAATGTCTTTATAATTTTCTGCAAACTGATTTTTTTAAACAAAAGGCTTTATTGCAAAAACAAGAAACATTGCTACAGTTAAAATAACACCAAAGAGGAAAAGACATTTTCAATAGTCATCTATCAAAGGATTCATATCTTGAATATGTAAGAACTCTAAAAATCTAAAGGAAAAGGAAAGAAACCTGGTAGACATCAGGCAAAAGAATTCGATTTTAGGCCAGGTACTCATGTCTGTAATGCCAGCACGTTGGGAGGCCGAGGCAGGCAGGTTACTTAAGGGCACTAGTTCAAGACCAGCCTGGCTAACATGGTGAAACCCATCTCTATTAAAAACACAAAAAATTTGCTGGGCATGGTGGCTGATGCCTGTAATCCCAACTACTTGTGAGTCTGAGAGAGGAGAACAGCTTAAACCTGGGTGGCAAAGGTTGCAGTGAGCAAAGACTGAGTCACTGCCCTCTAGCCTGAGTGGCTGAGCAAGACTCCATCTCAAGAAAAAAACCAACAAACACAAAAAAAGAAGCAGCTTTTAGTGGGCATGCATCCCACTAAGAAACAAAATACATATATGAAAATATTCTCAAATTAATGAGTAAATATATAAGGTAATTACAAATTAAAATCACCAATAGACTTTTGTATATCCTCCAGAATGGGCAGATAAAAATGTCTTGTGAGAAAATAAACTAATTGGTACTCTCATATGCCTCTCTAGGAATTTAAATTGCTACACCTTTTTTGAGAAACTATAAAGCTAAACAAATGCATAATCCACCACTCAAATTTTTTCTTATACAAAAACAAACCAAAATGAGTACAATCTGCACCAAAATAAATGCTCCGGCAGTATTATCTGTAGTAGGAAAAACCTGGAACTCAGTATTTTCTACATTAGTAGAATAAATAGTGCTTTATCCATACAATGTATTACCATGGTCAGTTGAAAAGGAATAAACTGTACCTACATAGAACAACTTAGATGGATCTCACAAATATAAGAAACTATATACAACAAATCATCTACAGAATTCTTTTAATTTAGGCAACAGAAGTCTATAGTGTTAGAATGCAGGATAGTGTATATCTTTGGGAAAGGTAGTGAACAGAAGCAGGCTTTAGGGAACAGTAATGTTTTGTTACTGTTTTGTGTGCTGGTTTTATGGGTATGTTCACTTGCTAAAAATTGATCACGCTGTACATTTATAATTTGACCAATTTTCTTTATGTATGCAATAGTCAATAAAATGTTTAGGAAAGTGTTGTATTTTCAAGTAAGTGATTTTCTCCCTTCTTGATGCAAGAAACATCAGGCAACTATTTTAGGGTACAGTTAAAATCTACATGGAAATACTGCTTCTAAAATGTGATGACTCAGCACATTTAAAGAGAACATTTGCTAATGTTTATCTTCCATGTTAAACAAAGAACCTTCTAGTTTTTGAGAATAATACTTTCATCTGTTAGCAACAATTAAAACAAATTGCACTCAGCAAACTTCCCATAGTTTTGGAGTCCATAGTCTGCACAGAAATCCAGACAACTCTAACATAATCTCTGCTTTTTTCTTAATATTCTTCAATGTGGGTTAGATTTTTCAAATTTAGTAGAAATGAGAATATTGAAAGAAACTGACAGGATCTGAAATAATCTTCCAAGAAAGCTATCTGTCATCAAGCATTATACAAGTATGTCATTTATTGTGCTTCTTTTCAGGACACTTCACAATTACTGTTTTTTTTTTTTTTTTACAAATTGAAGGCTTGTGGCTACCCTGCTTGGAGCAAGTCTACTGACACCATTTTTCCAACATCACATGCTCACTTCTTATTCTCGTGTTACATTTTGGTAATTCTCATAATTTTTTTAACTGTTCAATATGATTATATTAGTTATGGTGTTACTATTTGATGTTACTACTGTCATTGTAATTGCATCTATATATGATGATGAACTTAATTAATAAATTGTTCTGGCCTGCTCCACTGATCACACCTTCTTTTGTCTCTCTCCCTTTCCTTGAACCTTCCGTTTAGCTAAGACACATCAATACTGAAATTAGGTCAGTGAATAACCCTACAATGGCCTTTTAGTGTTCAAGTGGAAAAAAAGTGACACATCTCTTAAATTAAATCAAAAGCTAGAATGATTACTAAGCTCAGTGAGGAAGATGTGTCAAAGGCTAAGATAGGCTGAAAGCTGGACCTCTTGAGCCAAGTAGCCAAGTCAAAGGCAAAGGAAAATTCTCTTAAAATATATTAAAAGTGCTACTTCCGTGAATGCATGAACAAAACAACCTTATAGTTTATATGGAGAAAGTTTCATTTGTCTTCATGGAAGATCAAACCAGCATGACATTCGCTTAAGCCAATGCCTAATCCCGAGCAAGGCCCTAACACTCTTCAACTTGATGAAGACTGGGTAAGGTAAAGAAGTGGGAGAAGAAATGCCTGATGCTAGCAGAGATAAGTTCATGAGGTTTAAGGGAAGAAGTCATCTCTATAACATAAAAAAGTGAAGTGAAGCAGCAAGTGTTGATGTAAAAACAGCAGTTATCCAGAAGATCTACCTCAGATAACCATAACAACACTAAACAACAGACTTTCTATGTAGACAAAAGAGTCTTCCACTGGAAGAAGTTGTTGTTTAAGACTCTTATAACTAGAGAGAAGTCGATGCCTAGCTTTAAACCTTCAAAAGACAGGCTGACTCTCTTTTTAGGGGCTAATCCAGCTAGTGGTTTTAAATTAAAGCCAATATTCATTTACCATTTTGAAAATGTTAGGGGCTTTAAGAATTATACAAAATCTACCATATGTATTCTCTATAAATGAAAGAATAAAGCCTGAAAGACTAAAACTGTGGCCACACTGGATATAACAGTTACAAGGGCATTTATTCTGAACTTTATGAGAGAGAATGGTGCCTTCACAAAGGTAAGGCATAATTGTTGTCAGGAATATAATATAATATAATAAAAAAAGCACATTTGTTTGCAGCATGGTGTACTAAGTATTTTAAGCCCACTGTTGAGACCTACTGCTCAGAAATAAAGATTCCTTTCAAAATATTACTGCTCATGGACAATGCACCTACTCACCCAAGAGCTCTGACACAGGAACATGTTGTTTTTATGCCTACTGATGTGACATCTGTTTTGCAGCTCATGAATGAAAGAGTAATTTCAACTTTTGAGTTGTGTTATTTAAAAAGTATATTTTGTAAGGCTGTAAATGCCATAGATGGTGAATCCCTTGATAGATCTGGATAAAGTAAATTGGAAACTTTCTGGAAAGGACTTACCATTCTACATGTTATTTAAAATATTCATGATTCATGGGTGAGGGTCAAAATGTCAACAGTAACAGTAATTTGGAGAAGTTGATTACAATCCTCATGGATGACTTTGAATGGTTCAAGACCTCCATGGAGGAAGTAACCGCAGATGGTGGTGAAAATATCAGGAGAACTAGTAGTAGAAGTGGAGGCTGAAGATGTAACTGAATTGCTGTAATCTTATGATAAAACTTAAGCAAATGAGAAAATGCTTCTTATGGATGAGCAAAGAAAGTGGTTTCCTGAGATGGAATCTACTCCTGCTGAAAATTCTGTGAACATTGTTGAAATGACAACAAAAGTTTTAATAAATTACCTAAACTAAGTTGAAAAAGCAGAGGTCAGATTTGGAAGACTGACTCCAATTTTGAAAGAAGTTCTACTGTAGTTCAAATGCTATCAAACAGTAATACATGCTACAGAGAGATTTCTCATGATAGGAAGAGTCAATCTATGTGACAGACTTCATTGTTACTTTCATTGTTAAAAACTGCCACAGCAACCCTAACCTTCAGCAGACAACATCCAGGTCAGTCAGCAGTCATCAATATTGAGGCAAGGCCCTCCACCAGCCACAAGATTATAATCCACTGAAGCCTTAGATGATCATCAGCCAAATTATTTTTTAATTAAGGTATTATATTTACCCAAAGAAGAATTAGTCATTATATGAAAAAGGCACATGCACATATATGTTTATTGCAGCCCAATTCACAATTGCAAAGATATGAAACCAACCTAAGTGCCCACTGGCTAATGAGTAGTTAAAGAAAATGTGGTATATATATACAATGTAATATTACTCAGCCATAAAAAGGAACAAAATAATGTCCTTTGCAACAACTTTGATGGAGCTGGAGGCAAGGATTCTAAGTGAAATAACTCAGCAATAGCAACTGGAGATAGACAAATTTCCACGCAGACAAGGAAAGGTCCCTTGTGAAACCTAATTTTCAAGCCAAGGACAGTTAAAAGCTTGAAAACTGAGCTGCTAGTTCTGGATGAGTCCACCATGAGAGCGTGAACTTCTATCCTTGTCTTACTCTCTCTCTCGATTGGTTCCTTCTGAATGACACCTTTTAGTCCATCAAATGGTGCTTTTTACAAACCACCCATGGACCAATAAGCACACACTCTCCCATCCTAAGCCCATAAAAACACTGGACTCAGCCTCACAAATGACTACCCACCTTCAGGTCCCCTCTCACAGCTGAGAGATTTCTTTCTGTCACTCAATAAAATTCTACTCTGCCTTAATGATTCTCTGGTGTCTGCATACCTTGGTCATGGGACAAGAGCCTGGAACTTGCTGAACTATGGGAGTGAAACACCTATATGCTCCTGATTGTTGAGCTGCGGGTAGTGACAGTAAAAGAGCTGTAATATTCCTTCCCACTTGCCCTAACAATGTGAGAGAAGACGACTCTGGGTGCCACACCCTCTCCCTTACCAAACTACAGGAGTGAAAAAGCTGAAACATCAGGAATGGAAAACCAAATACCACATGCTCTCACTTATAAGTGGGAGCTAAGCTATGAGTACATACTAGCTTATACAGTGATATAACGGACTTTGGAAACTATGAAGGAGAAGAGTGGGAAGGGGTGTGGGATAAAAAACTACAATGTATTGGTTGCAGTGTACCTTACTCTGGTGACAGGTGCACTAAAATCTCGGAGTTCACTGCTACATAATTCATCCATGTAACCAAAAACCATTTGTAGAACAAAAGCTATTGAAATTAAAATAAATTTAAAAAAAAGAAATCAGATTTCTTGACAAGCCATGAGACCTTGAAGATTTCCTTAATCTCCTGCAGATCCTCAGTTTCTCATTCATGAAATAAGCATAATATTAGCCACCTATTAGGTTCTCTAAGGGAATCAAATAAACAAATGAACATATTTTAAATGAACTACTAAGTGCAAATAGCAGTCACGATGTCTGACATAGAGAATCACTCAAGGACTGTTAGTTTAACTTTCACTTACACCAGTCATCATTAACTGTTACCAGGCTTTTGGGAAATAACACACTGTTAAGAATTTAATAATGACATCACAATGTAGGTAACATTCCAGTGGATTTTATGTATATATGTATGTATGTATTTAATATTTTGTGACAGGGTCTCACTCTGTGGCCCAGGCTGGAATGCAGTGGTGCAATTATAGGCTTACTGTACTTTCAACCTCCTGGGCCCCATTGACCCTCCCACATCAGCCTCCAGAGTAGCAGGACTGCAGGAGCATGCCACCATGCCCAGCTAATTTTGTTTTTTAATCTTTTTCTTTCTTTTTTATTTTTGTAGAAAAAGTGTCTCTCTTTGTATCTGGGGCTGATCTCAAACTCCCGAATGTTTTCTAGCATTTTGTTTATGAGAAACCTCCTTATGCTCTCGATTTATGATGTTTTCTACTACTTCAAATTGTTTCTGACCTTAATTTATGAATAATGATGAAGAAAAAATTTAATGAGCATTGAACAAGAAACTCTGTGTCATTTTTAAGTTCCTTTTTTCTGTGAGGTGTTTTTTTTTTTTTTTTTTTTAACAACTTACTATGTTTTGCAAACTCTGCTGTTTCTCTTCCAAAGCTTCTGATTATTTTCATTTCCTTCACTATAACTATTAACTTTATCTGGATTCCAAGCACATTTAAAAAATCTTTGTAGCAGGCTGGGCTCAGTGGCTCATGACTGTAATCACAGCACTTTGGAAGGCCAAGGCAGGTAGATCATGAGGTCAGGAGTTTAAGACCAGCCTGACCAATATGGTGAAACCCTGTCTCTACTAAAAATACCAAAATTAGCCAGGCGTGGTGGCATCCGCCTTTAATCCTAGCTACTCAGGAGGCTGAGGCAGGAGAATCATTTGAACCCAGGAGGCGGAGGTTGCAGTGAGCTGAAATTGCACCACTGCACTCCAGCCTGGGTGACAGAGCAATTTGTAGCAATGTATTTTTACTTTATGCATTGATTTTAATACCAATATCCAATATTAATATATGCCATATGTAGGGATTCATTCAATTATATTCCTGACAACAATTATGCCTTACCTTTGTGAAGGCACCATTATCTCTCATAAAGTTCAGAATAAGTGTCCTTGTATCTGTTACAGGACAAGGACACTTGTGGCCATCTTCAACAGACAGTGTGGCCACAGTTTTAAATATATGGGCCAAATAATTTTCTGAGCACTATATTAGAAGCTACTGAGACAGTACAGAAGATTAGCATGATTAAACTGCTTCAAGGTTTGAAAACAGTAAACAGTAACTTAAATAAACCAATATTAAGTTGTTTAAAAATATCTACTAAACTTCCATATGTGCCTGACAACAGCTCTGATATGTAGCTTAGATACCTAGGCCACAATAATTTTTTTTAACTAGGATTGTTAAAGAAATGATTCAAGACTAGAGACAGTTATAATTTTTATATTCATTTAAATTATAGTATCACAGAGCTCTGAAAAACATTATCTCTAATCTTCCATAAAACAAGAGTTGATAACAATGCTGAACAAATTCTGTTGGCATGAGTCTCTGACAGGGCAGCTTTGATTTATGCTGTAGCTTTCATAAGGAGCTGCTGAAGAAGATACAGTTCAATAAATTAGAAGCACAAGGAAGAAGAGTGAATGCCTGCCAGCTATGGAATGTTTACATGATTTACTTGCTACAGTAAAGCTTACTAGAGGGATTACAGGAGAAACTAATCATGAAATAACATTATCTGATATTTTGTCCCCTTGGAATTCAGGAATAAAATTCAGCTGCATTGAAACTAAACAAATACCATTCATTCTTTTGAAGACAAAGTATGCCACATGCATCTTACAAAAGGAAAATCAGAGGAAATGAACTGGCATAGCTATTGTTCTGAATATTCTTTCAACAGTTTAGGCCTCTGCTCAGAAACAATAGCATGAAAATCAGCAGGTGGGTACATAGGTAAGCAGTATAGATAATTAAAAAGAAAAGTAGATAGATATGGATATCTGACTACTACTTTTCCAATTACTTAAAAACAGTTTTATTTTTTCAAAATTTTCTTTTTTAAATAAGTACTTAATGCTATAAATGTCTATCGAATAAGAGTTTATACTCCAGTCCACAAATTTTGATATGATGCATTTCACTGTCAATTTATTTAAAAGCGCTCTCTAATGTCTCTTATGAATTTTCTTAAATTTTGACTTAAGGTTAATTATGAATATGTTGATTCACTTCCAAATATTTGGACATTTTCTAAATAAATTTCTGTTCCTGATTTCTTGTTTCATTTTATTTGAATTTTTAAAAACACACACTTTTAAATTTTTCTTAAAAGGAGAGAGTGTGATTGCAGATGGACAATCACAGAATACTGGATCAACATCTTACCTGAATTGTGTTAGTTATCAATTGCTGCTATGTAACCATATTACTGCAAATTGAGTAACTTAAAACCACACATTTATTTTTTCACATTTTCTCTGAGTCACCAATCTTGGCACTTAGAAGTATCCTCCCCAAGGTTTTAATTAAGGTATGAGCCTGGGCTTGAGTGTCTCATCAGAATGCTTGACTGGGGAAATATTTAATTCCAAGCTCATTCAGTTTGTTGCAGAATTTACTTCACCACAGCTTTAAGACTAGTGGTTTTATTTTCTTGCTGGCTGTCTAAAGGCTGCCTTAGGTTTTTGCCACATGGGATTCTTTAACGAAACAGATTACTTCCCCAAAGCCAGCAAGGGAGTGAGGAATTCCAGCAAGAAGGACAATATAATCTGTGTAATGTCATCATGTACATATAACCACATACATCTCATCATCTTTGTATCTGATATTTGACTTGATTTTTATGAAGATCTTTTTCTGATTTTTATAAATTAATTTTCCTTTTCTGTGGCTCAATAAGTACATAGTACACGCCATCTTCAACAGACAGTTTAGAAGAGACATCTAGAATCTGTGATTAGAAAATATAAATAAAAAAGAAGCTGATCGCAGCATTATCCTTTTTCTTCTGGACATCTCTATTTCTTATATATTTTTCCATAAATATTTCCCATTATTTTAATATTTGGTTGGTAGGAGGTTACAAAGTAAAACGTTCTAGTGATAGTTAATTTTACTGTCAACTTGGCTAGACTGTGTGCCCAGTTCTTTGGTTGAACATCAGTCTAAAAACTACTATTAAATTAGCAGATTTTTGATAAGCTGGTTGCCCTTTATAATGCAGATGGAACTCATCTAATTAGTTGATCGTCTTAAGAGCAGGTTTTCTGAAGAAGACATTCTCTTCAAAACTGTAGCTTAGAAATTCTGAGTTTTCAGACTGATTCCCTGTGTAATTTCGAGTCAAGATTGCAATATCAACTTTTACTGGTATATCTAGCCTGACAGCCTGTTCTGCAAATTTTGGACTTGCCAAGCCAAAGTCTTAAAATAAATTTATCTTGCTAGATAGATGATGATGACAGATAGATAGACAGATAGATAGATAGATAGATAGATAGATAGATAGATAGATACAGATGATACTGATATAGATACAGATATATCCTATTGGTTGTTTTTATCTAGAGAATGCTGGCTAATACAGTCCTGGTATAAAGGTAGAAGAAGTAAACCAGTAGTTCCTTCCTTTAGAGAAGGGAAATATTAATATCTTTGATATTTAGTACATATTACAGTGCAGGAGATATTATTTAGTGAATAAGAATCAGATGTCTTAGACAAAGGAGCAATTGTCTTAGTGGCTCCAAGTTCTGGGAAAACAAACCAGGTTGTGGCTCACAGAAAAGATATCATGGACCTTGACGATTGGAGTCTTCTGCCTGCTGAGACAGCAAGGGCATTCTAGACACTCACAAATGGATGCCTTGGGCAGGAATATTGGTTCTAAGTGCTCAAATACATAGGGTTAATTGATATAGCCAGGTTTTAGCTATAGTTTATGACTTGGGAGATTGTCACAAAAAGACTCTTGAGGCTAACTCATGGAGTCCCCAGAATCCTCATAAAAAGGCCAGGCTCAGATGCAGCTTGATGCTCTCAAAATCATGGAGCCAGCTGGGCACAGTGGCTCACACCTGTAATCCCAGCACTTTGGGAGGCCGAGGTAGATGGATCACCTGAGATAGAAGATGGATGGAGATCAGCCTGGCAAACATGGTGTAACCCCGTCTCTACTAAAAAAGTACAAAAGTTAGCTGGGTGTGGTGGTGGGAGTCTGTAATCCCAGCTACACAGGAGGCTGAGGCAGGAGAATTGCTTGAACCTGGGAGGCAAAGGTGGCAGTGAGCCAAGATGGCACCATTGCACTCCAGCCTGGGCGACAAGGGCGAAACTCCGTCTCAAAATAAACAAAACAAACATACAAAAATCACAGAGCCAGGGCAAGTAAAAACTGCTTTTCTACTATTCAGAGAATCCGAAAAGATCTATCCTTGTCAAGTATTGTAAATCCCAATTGTTACTGCTCATAGCTATACCTTTAATAGCAAAATTCATTTTGAAAGGAGAACATTCATATATGGTAGCATAGTAAAATATCAACATTTTATATGTATTTTAGGTGATGCTTCACCACGTCTAGTAAAAGACATTTGTTTGAAAAGTCACCAAAATTTTCTTCCAACACTTCTCTGCTCTTCAGTAGTTTTAAAATATTACTAAGCAGTAGTATTACTTAAAAGGAATTAAAAAGAAAAAATAAAACCTCTGCCTTTTGAATGGAAGAGGTATTACAATTAAAACTGCTAAGACATAGAAAAAGCTGCCTGCACAGTAGTATACCCAAGCTGAATATTAAAAAAAAAAAAAAAAATATATATATATATATATATATATATATATATATATATATGAAAGACTCCCTAGGGAAGATGAGCTTTTTAATCATAGTGTTTGACTTTCCATATCTGATTTGTTGCTCCTTCTATGGCAGGAGGATGGACTGGGGAGCACATTTTTCTCTAATTTCTTGATAAGCACTACTATCAACCTGACAGCCTAGACTGATTAAATATCCCTATTCACGCAGACATAACCACTGCCTTTAAGAGTCTCTGAGGCTAAAATTAAATGTAAATTAGCACAGTCCCAAACCCCTCTTCAGCTTTCTTCCTTTCAGATAATCATTGCATGCTACTTTATAGAGAAAAGGCAGTCTACTTACAAATCACACTTGTTTGTTTTTTTATTTTATTGATCCAGTAGAGGCCTGATGAGACCCTGTCTTGGGAAACATAGTAAAATCGCATCATTAAATCAAGCCAAAATGTAATTTTGAAAGAGGAATGCATAAACATAGACCCCTATAAGTATGCATTTTAAAACAGGAAAGTTGAGATTTTAGGGAAGCAAGAAAGAAGTAAGCATGCCTTCGAAGTCTAGTACAGCAAATGCTAAATTAGAGAAGACAGAAAGCAAGAAAGAAAATCCAGGTAAGAACCCCACGCTGTTACACCATTGTGGACAATGTGGGGCTGGACTCAATGATAAACAGCTGACACAATAAGAATGTGTAACTTTGACCTGGAGTCCTGATCACCAGTGTTGGTAATGGGATGCTAGAGGTTCCTGAGTGGCTTGAAGGTTCTGTGAGCCAGAATTCTTTGTAGGCATCTATTTAAAGTCAAAGTTATTAGTCCCCTGGGAGGCCTGAATTCAGAGGGACAGAAAAACAGATACAGCTGGCTGAATTGGAACAAAATATTGTTCAGGAAGATGGCTGGAGGGTGAAATTATGCTATTGCCAAGATCTTTCAAAAAAAATCCTCTTTCTGCTACAGTGCTACTGATATAGTTTGACTTTTCATTAATTAGCTGAGAGAGCCTATGCTTCCATATTATCATTGCCTGACAATCTTACTACCTTTGGTCATCAATTTACTTTGTAAGTACTGTAACATATACTGCTAACTTTTTCCATTTTTCTCAAACCCCAGACTTATCTTCCCCTCTTTCCCACTTCCACTTGCAGAATAACGGAAATTATCCCACCTGCATCGCCCCCAACATTTACAAACTTCTCTTTCCTTCCCCTAAAAGGTGATACCTTTACCCATTCTCTGGAGTCAAACCATACCATATTCACAGGATATTTACGGTATTAGTGGCTTTTTTCATTTCTGTATCTCCCGTTTCTCTCTATTACACCATTGCCATCAGTATTTGAATGTGCTCAAAATGTTCACACCTTGAAAAATGTCATTCTTTGATCTACCCACCCCACTCCTCATGACCTGCATTTTTTATCTTGTTTCCTTTATGGGCAGTCATTACTATGTCACACCCTCCCTTTCTTACTTAAATCTCATTACAGAGGAATAGCCTGAGAGTTCGATAATATCACACAGTGTCTGGCCAGAGAATGCAAAAATCTCTAAATCTTTCCCCTCCAAACACATCAATAGTTTGGAAGGATCCATAGGAACAAAAAATTAATGTATTAAATAATTGCAAAATTATTATTAAATCTAAATAAATAGGAAGATAGACAGTTTGATACATTAAACAAAATAACCAAATGAAAAATGGCATAAGTGACCAAAGATGCAACGTAGATAAAAAATGGATTGAAAGATGCAGTTTAAAAGTAGCAAAAATGTTACTTTCTACCTCTGTCCTAATTCAAAATCCAGATATTTCACTGATTCCTTCCAAATTCAATCATAAAATACTTTTTTTTTCTTCAGAATTACAGATGGGTATATCAAGCTGCTTCTTAGTACATCTCCTCTTGGATGTTTCATTGAAACCTCTGAGCAACATGTCCAAAACTGAAATTATAATTCCCTCCCCACAGAAACAGAGGACACATTCTTCCTCCATTTCCTGTCTCTACAATTGTGATACATGTGATGAGATGGAGACTTTATCAACCTGGTCCTTGACTACCAGTGATAATTGTGCTCCCAAATGGATTTTAATTAGGGTTTTCAGATACAGGAAATAAAAATATAGCATATCCATTAAATCTGAATTTCATAGAAGCAATATTTTTTCTTTTCTTTTTTTTTTTTTTTTTTTGAAACAGAGTCTTGCTTTGGCATCCAGGCTGGAGTGCAATGGCACGATCTTGGCTCACTGCAACCTCTGCCTACTGGGTTCATGTGATTCTCCTGTCTCAGCCCCCGAAGTAGCTGGGATTACAGGCATGCATCCTGCTAATTTTTGTATTTTCATTAGAGACAAAGTTTCACCATGCTGGCCAGGTTGGTCTCAAAGTCCCGACCTCAGGCGATCTGCCTGCCTAGGCTTCCCAAAGTGCTGGGATTAGAGGTGTGAGCTACCGTGTTCAGCCAAAAAATACTTTTTTAGTGTAACTAATTCCTAAATACTACATGGGATATAGTTACACTGAAAAGACATACATTTGTTTATCTGATATTTAAGATTGATTTGATGTCAAATATTTTCTGTAGCAACCCTACGTATTATAAACAAGTAGACTGAATAAAAACTAAAGTTGATTTTGTAAGCCTTTGAAATTTGGGGGTCATTGGTCATCACAATATAATCTAACATATCCTCACTAACACAGCCATGATTCATCCACTATTAAGAAAAAACTTATAGAATTAAATGCCTGATTTTTAGGGTTTACAAATATATCTTTCCCCATTGAAGATTAATACCTTATTCTGCCAAAATCATTGCCTTATCCATGTGACACCCACCCCTTCCAAATCATTCACTATGGCTATAAAAATTCTATAACTATTCCCATCCAATACTTAGTTTTGTAAAATTATACATCAAATCAATTACCAAAGTATAGTACAAACTTTCAACCATCCTTCCACCCAAAATGTTTTAAACTAAAGATAAGATATAGGCAAATTTCTTGATGCTGTCAAATCACGCCATGAAACATAGACAGATCCAATTCACTGTAAAGTCACATTTAACCACGAGGGTAAATTATGATAAACACTCAGGGATATAATTGGAGAAATGATGGCTCTGAACAGGAAAAGGTTGGGAAATAGAGTGTTGCCTTCACACTTGTGTCTCCCTAACTTTGTGCTGAATGATCATCTCAGGCCAGAAGTTTCAATTTAGGAAACCCAACCCTATTATATTTGTTATTTTCAGCAGCACTCCCTGGTCAGGTCCAGAAATGAGGAAAACAGACAGTGCTTAGCAAAGAAAGCTGCATAAGAATATATGCATTGCCCTGAAACTCAACTGCCTGGTGTGGTGTTCCCATGATTGATCCACTTTAGGAAAATAAGTACTGCAAGCTAGGAACAATATGTTGCAAGGCAGTACTAGAGCCAGGATGATTTACTGAGTTGACCTCAATTTTGCTGATACATGTACTGCCATGTTTATGAGCAGAATGATAACAAGATTAATACACAGCACATCTATGTCTTTGAATGCATAAGTCGGTAAAAAAAAAATCACTAAAATAAATTGGGATTCCATTACAAGGATATAGAACAGTAGCCACCTACTAAAGTATAATAAATGTACACATGTAATTATGTGGTGTTTGTTTCCTTGGGACTCGTATCACTTACTTCTTGTTTTTGTTCTTTTTTTTTTTTTTTTTTAGAGGCAGGGGTCTTACTCCATTGCTCAGGCTCTGAGGTGCAGTGGCATGATGAAGATTCAGTGCTGCAACATCTAACTCCTGGGCTCAAACTATCCTTTTGCCTCAGCCTCTTCTGTAGCTAAGATTACAGGTGCATGCCAAAATACCCATATAATTTTCTTATTTTTTAGAGATGAGGGTCTCACCTCATTGCCAAGGCTGATCTTGAACTCTTGGTCTCAAGCAGTCTTCCTGCCTTGGCCTCCTAAATTGCTGAGATTATGAGTGTCAGCAAGCACACCTGAACCAGCTTCTTATAATTTTTAATTCTCTTTGGGAATCTAAAAGAACCTACAGACTACCTATTAAAACTAAGAAGATTCCTCACATTGCTAACGGATACAAGATGAATATTAAAAAATCAACACCACTCCTATGAAGCACTATTAGTTAAAATTCTCTTAGAATAAGATGATGATATAAAGATTCAGGTACAAGTGATTTTTCAAGGAATTATTCTATAAGATATGAGAAAGCAAATGATAGAATCAGGTCAGTAAAGTGGAAAAAGTTAATAAGAAGTGCATGAAAATATGAGAAGTCACAACTTCAACCTAATAATGAGCTCCAGATCTTAAATTATATCTCAGAGCTGGTCCCATTTGGTTGTCAACTTTTACTCTAGACAATATTGGCTATAATCTATAGCCAATAGATTTCACCATATACACCAAGCTTTCACCATATACAAAATCTATAATTTACTTTAGACTCTATTGGCTATAATCTACATATATCAATGAGAGTAGGGGTAAAACTTAGACAATGTAAGCTCTCCATAAGGAGAGGAGGAATAGCTCTCTAAAAGTCCCAGGGGTTACCCCATAGCAGCCAAGCATTTATAAGCCTGGGACTAGGCAAACAATATAGTAAATGGGCTAAAGCATCTGGACATCACAGGAGGCATGGTTTCTAATTTCAGAAATACCTAATTCGAAAACTTAAGTCAGACATAAGATATATTTACAATAGCATAGCAATTATAAATAATTGGTAAATGCTGTGAATTTAATGGTTGTGATCCACCAAAATTTATTGTTGAAACCATCATCCACAAAGTGATGATATTTGAAGACTGGGTCTTTGGGAAGTATTATTAGGTCATAGGGGTGAATCCCTTACAATAGAATTAGCACCTCTATAAGTAGAGACACTAGGAAGATTGTGTGCAGGCCACTCTCTCTCCCCTCCTCTCGGCCTGCCACCACCCTGTGAGGATAGTGTGAAAAGGCAGCTATCTGGAAATCAGGAAGAGTGTCATCATCAAGCCCACAACCATACTGGCCTCCAGATCTCAAGACTACCAGACTCCAGAAATGTGAAAAATAAGTATTTATTACTTAAGCCATCTGGTCTGTGATGTTCTATTATAGCAGTCTGAATGGTCGATAACTGAAGAGAAGTGCAAAATACCATTTCAGAAATGTAACTGAAGTAAGAAAAGAAGAAGTTGGAGAGGTAAATGATGTTAATGGATTATAAATGTTAGAAATGTAATGTTGTAAACAAAGTACTTTTCCAAAACTCATCTATAAATGTAATAAAACATCAACGGAAATTTCAAAGCTACACACCTACATCTATCTGATCATTGACAAGGCCAACAACAACAAAAAGCAACAGAGAAAAGACTCCCTATTGAATAAATAGTGTGATAACTGGCAAGCCATATACAGAAAAATGCACTGGGCCCTTAACTTTCACCATACAAAAAATTATTCAAGATGAATTAGACATTAAAATGTAGGACCTCGAAACTATAAAAATCCCAGAAGAAAACTTATGAAATGCCCTTCTTGACATGGGCCTTTGAAATAATTTTTGACTAAGCCCCCAAAAACAATTGCGAAGGAAATAAAAATTGACAAATGGGACTTATTTAAACTGAAGAGCTTCTGCATAGCAAAAGAAGCTATCAACAAGGTAAACAGACAACCTACAGAAAGCAGAAAATATTCACAAACTAGGCATCCAACAAAGGTCTAATATCCATCATCTATAGGGAACTTAAATCAACAAGCAAAAATCTAATAACCCCATTAAAAATGGGCAAAGGATATGAACAGACACTTATTAAAAGAAGACATACAAAGGTCCAACAAATATATGAAAAAATGCTCATCATCACTAATCATCAGATAATGTAAATTAAAACTACAGTGAGATATCATTTCACACCAGTCACCATGGCTATGATTAAAAAGTCCAAAAACAACAGATACCAGTGAGGCTGCAGAGTTCATCCTCACTGTTATGGGGATGCAATTTACCACTGTAGAAAGCAGTTTAGACATTTCTTATAGAACTTAGAACTCATTCAACCCAGCAATCCCATAACTATGTATATACCCAAACAACAATAAATTGTTCACCAAAAAGATGTTACACACAATGAACATGCAATTTCTATGTTCATTGCACACTATTCACAGTAGCAAAGACATGGAATCAACCTAGATGTCCATCAATGGTGGACTGAATAAAGAAAATGTGGTACGTATACACCACGGTATATTATGTTGCCACAAAACAAGAACAGAATTATGTTTTGAATACAGAGACGCAACATGGATACAGCTGGAGGCCATAATTCTACATGTATTAACACAGGAACGGAAAATCAAATACTGCATGTTCTCACTTGTAAGTGGAAGTCAAATACTGGGTGCTCACGTACATAAAAATGGTAACAGGAGACACTGCAAACCAGTAGAGTGGAGGGGAAGGGAGTGGGATGTGGATGGAAAAACTACCAATGGAGAAGGAAAAGAATCCAAAAAATCAGTCCAAACTTTGCAGAAAATAATATAGTAAAATAAATAAATAAGAAAATTCTGAAAAGGAATATTAAAAAGTGGATTTTTCTACCAAATTCAGTGGCATTTTCCATGCTGGTAATGATTAAGTACACGTGGTTGTGGTCTATAAAGACAAAAAACAAACAAAACAGAACAAGTATTGACCAGAGATTGCCATAAGGATGCTGATAATCCATGATGTGTGTAAAGTATGAGATAAATCTGTGGAAATAACAAAAATCAGAAAAATAATGAGATGAAGAGGTATAAGATTAACCAGAACAATAATAAGGTGTTATCAATTATAAAATGGAACCTTATTCTACCATAAAAAGAAATGGACCGGGAGCAGTGGCTCATGCCTGTAATCCCAGCCTTTGGGAGGCCGAGGCTAGCAGATCACCTGAGGTCAGGAGTTTGAGATCAGCCTGAAAAACATGGAGAAACCCCATCTCTACTAAAAACACAAAATTAGTCAGGAGTGGTGGCACATGCCTGTAATCCCAGCCACTCGGGAGGCTGAGGCAGGAGAATTGCTTGAACCCAGGAGGCGGAGGTTGTGGTGAGCCAAGATTAGGCACTCCAGCGTGGGCAAAAAGAGCAGAACTCTATCTCAAAAAAGCAGAACAAACAAACGAAAAAAATGGAGTATTGATTGAAGCCACAGCATGAATGAACCTGGAAAAATTGTGCTGAGGAAAGTATTCAGATACAAAAGGCCACATACTGTATGATTCTACTTATATGAAATGTCCAGAATAAGCAAACCTAGAGTCAGAAGGTAGATCAGAAATTGAGATCTATGGGTTGTGTTACAGAGATAGTGCTCTCCAACTTTTCTTCATTTTACAAGCAGAATTCATCACTATAGTAAAAATAAATTTTAAAAAAGTATTTCTCATATTGGTAGATCTTAAACAAAAAAGAAACAGATTATGAGTGAAGTTTTTTCTCAAATTGTTGGACATGAATTTCATCATGTCTACTATGAAATACAGATTCTTATACCAAATGCCTTTCCAAAGTTCTTATTGTTAATAATATGTATAACTCATTCTCTGTTATTTATCCTAGAGGAGGAAATGGGAGCCTGTTGTTTTAGACAGTGATTAGAAACTGATTCTTAGAACCAATTTCCTTAGAATTGGTTGATTCACCTTAACTAGTTTGATTTAAACAATTATCTGGAAACCGCCCAAAGCAGCCTTTTCTCAGGTACATTTTGTGGCTCTAAACACAGGCTATTGATCTGATTATCAGTTGCTGTTTTTCATAACATAGAGCAAATTTACCTGCTACATCAGCTGCTTTTGAGTATATTTGAATAATCTGATTGACGTTTTAGTAACTATTATACTTAATGTCAATAAATGTTATTTAGTACATTTTCTGGGTAGAAATTAAAGGTAAAAATGCATTCAGTTGGCTCAGTTATTGAATCTGCAAATGCCTTCAAAATGAGAGAAGCCAGAATACTTATTCTAACAGATTTAGTGTCCTATAATCAGGTAACATGTCCAGTAATGAAATTTAAAGTCTAGCAAATTGCACTTTTCATAGAAAGTCATGGAAAAATGCAAGCATACCTTAACCTTCACACAGACATATCAAACATACATTCTGTCTTTTGCATTATTACCTATAATCAACATTTCTTCTTTATTCTTTGTATTTCAAAAGGACACAAAATAAGTTGCTGCTCCCAGAAATGTTATAAATATAGCCTAATTTTATATATAACCTTAAAATTTGGATTAATTTGTAGAAAGAAATGTAACAATTGTTTCTGTTTATTTTAGATTTAAGTACCTTAGGTTCTCACAGCCAGTGTATAGCACAGGCATCATTCTCTTTAAAATTCCTTCATCTATGATCATTAGATTCTTTGAAATTATATGTATGGGTAAATGAAGGGATAGGGATACTTCTCAGGCAACTAGTGGCTTAGTGTGGACATCTGTTGGGTTTTTTCTGCCAAAAATATCTACCCTGTGTTCAGACATCAGTTTGTGCAAAAGAGATTAACCTGCTCTAGGCATTTTAGTCAGAAAAGGAATAAGGTGATTAAATGTTACTGAATTTTCTAAAGAATTGGGTCCTTGGATGGGCCATCCAGAATGACTCACAGAACAATAAAAGAATTGACCATTAGAGAAGCTGCTCCCTCTGAGGCTACTGGATCTAAGCTAGACAAAAGAAGTTGACACACAACTGCCTCTTGGACAACTGAAGAGTGGATATTGCAAAGTTATTAGGTTGGTGTAAAAGTAATAGTAGTTTCTTGGCTGGGTGAAGTGGCTCACACCTGTAATCCCAGCATTTTGGGAGGCCAAGGCAGGTGGATCACCTGAGGTCGGGAGATCAAGACCAGCCTGACTAACATGGAGAATTCCCCATCTCTACTAAAAATACAAAATTAGCCGAATGTGATGATGCATGCCTGTAATCCCAGCTACTTGGGAGGCTGAGGCAGGAGAATTGCTTGAACCCTGGGAGGTGGAGGTTGCGATGAGTGAGATCGCGCCATTGCACTTCAGCCTGAGCAACAAGAGCGAAACTCCATCTCAAAAAGAAAAGTAATTGTAGTTTTTGCCATTATGTTTAATATCATTTTGCCATTAAAATTTACTTTTTCTATTTTAATGGCATCTTTGTCTCTCATGTGTAGACATTGTTTTTGCCATCTAATTTGAAGATTGCCAATGCTATAACAAGTATAATTTAAAAAATTCAAATATATTTATTTTTCCACAATTTTTGTGTATCTTGTCTTGATCAAAACAATTTTTACTAACTAAAGGATAAATATAAACTATCCTAAATTGTATTGTTTTATAGTTTATGATTGATATTTATAATCCATATTGAACTTTTTAAGTGTCTTACGATAGCGGTGTACTTCTACAACACCATTTTTTCCCGTAAATTAAAATACAACATTTGTCCAATTGCTTTTATATCCCTGTATCTGTTTTCAAGGACTCTATTCCAATGATATACATCTAATCCTCTGTTTATATTATATAATTTTTATCATAATATATTTCAATACCAGATATAACAAGTGCTTTCATTATTTTGCTTTTTTTAAAATTATGTGATAAGTCTCAGACATTTTTTTAATATGAAAATTAAGATTCCAACTCGAAAAGCACTAAAATTTAAATTAGAATTGCAGAACATGAATATATTATTCTCTAGAAAACTGACGTTTTAATTTTACTTACAACTTATTGCTAGAAATGTGACATACAAGTACATTTGTTTAGTACTTGCTTCCAATCTTTTACTAAATAAAAAGAAATACACCTATTTAAAATATACATCGCTAAAATTTCCATTTTAGCTATTTTGTAATTTTTTGATATATATTCATTTCTTTAGTATGCAAAGTTCAGTTATTTTTAAATCTCCATTATTGTTTCCTGTTAATTATGAATTATTTAGAATTATATTGGTATATTCATAAATAATGTATTAACTTTTCCACTGTTTTGTTATTTCTAATTTCACAGATTAATAGAGAGAACTTATGACATATAAAAATTCTTTCGAATTTGTTGAGACTTCCTATTTTGGCCTAGGACAGTTCAGCTGCAAATGAATGCAGCCTCTGTTTTGAGTGTAGGATTTTATTTATGTCAGTTATATCAAATTTGTCCATTTTATTGCTCAAATATTCTGTCACCTTATTATTTATTTATCTATTTTAAACAGATAAAGGATTAAATACAAAGTATGTGGCTTTTTCTATTTCTCTTTGCATTTCTGTCATTAGCTGTATACATATTGAAGCTCTGTCATTAAATGAATACAGATTCTATATTTGAATACTGTCTTTGTTAATTTTACGTTCTTTATTTTACTAATAATCTTTCACATAATACCTATTAATATTCTTGTCTTTAAAATCTTTTTGGTTTTATAACTGATTTGTTTTACTTAGAGTTTTCCTGGTATGCATTTTATTCGTTATCTTTGTATTCCAATTTTTTACTGTAATGTTTAACTTTCACCTTTTAAAACAGAATATGGTTACAATACAGTTCAATTATGTTTAATTTTCAATTCATTTAAATAATTTAAGCCTTTTAAAAGGGAATTAGACTTTTTTGTCAGCCACGGATTTATAGACAAAATGAGCAAAAAGTTCACAGAGTTCCCATATACTCCCTCAAGCCATCCTGCTTGCTGACCACACCCACTGTATTAGTCTGGGTTCTCTAGAGGGACAGAACTAATTTGATATATGTATTTATGAAAGGGAGTTTATTAAGGATTATTGACTCACATGATCACAAGGTGAAGTGCCACGACAGGCCATCTGCAAGCTGAGGAGCAAGGAAGCTAGCAGTGGCTCAGTCTCAAAACCTCAAAAGTAGGGGAGCCAATAGTGTAGTCTTCAGTCTACAGACAAAGGCCTGAGAGCCCCTCACACCTACTGGTGTAAGTCCAAGAGTCCACAAGCCAAAGAACCTGGGGTCTGATCTTTGAGAGCAAGAAGAATCCAGCATGACAGAAAGATGAAGGTTGTAAGACTCAGCAAGTCTGCTTCTTCCACCTTCTTCTGCCTGCTATTTCTAGATGTGCAGACACATAATATTAACCATCACACCCATCATGGTTTCCCTTATTGTTAACACCTTGCAACAGTTTGGTACATTTGTTATGACTGATGAGCAATATGATGCTATGGTTTGAATACTTTCCCCAAAAATTTTGTGTTGAAAGCTTCATTACCATAATAATGACATTGGGAGATGAGGTCTTTAAGAGATGATTAGGTCATGAGGGCTCTGCCTCATGAATACATTAGTACTAAGTTGGTTACTTATCTTGAGAGTGGATTCCTAATAAAAAAGATGAGTTAACCCCATTTCCCTGTCTTTCTCAGGTTCTCCATTTTGCCTTCTGGTTCTTCTGCCATGTATGATCCTCACCAGATGCTGGTGCCATGATTTTGGACTTCCCAGCTTAAATAATTTTCTTTTTTTAACTAAATTACCTTGTCCATTATATTCTATTATAGCATCATAAAATGGATTAAGGCATACAGATACATTAATATTAACATTTACATTAGGGTTAATTCTTGATGTTCTACATTCTGTGGGTTTTGACAAATGTATAATGATAGGAATTCACCATTACAGTATCATATAAACTAGTTTCACTGCCCTAAAATATCCCCTCTCTTAAACCTATTCAATCTTTCCTCCATCCTTCCCAGCACCTATAATTGATAACTTTTTTACTCTGTATAGTTTTCCCTTTTCAAGAATATCATACAGTTGAAACCATATAATGTGTAGTCTTTTCATTTTAGCTTCTTTCATCTTAGGCATTTAAGCTTTCTTCATGTCCTTCTGGGGCAATTTTAGTCTTTGAGTAGGTCACTTTAATCTGTTGCCTTTGTTTCTATTACAAATGGATGCCCTATTTTAACTTCCATTTTTGTATTTAGTTTCAAAAATCCTATTCTTTCTCCCTCATAGTATGTAAATTGTTCATTTTATACTTTTTCACATAAAAATCGTTAAGCAATAAACTTTCTCAGTCATTGCATATTTTAAAACATCTTTATGCTGCCTCATTCTTGAATGATAAATTTAGTGGTTTTTGAACTGGGATTGACAGTTCTTTTTCCTCCATATTTTCAAGACGTTCATTTAAAATTTGACTGTATTTTTTGCGTTGATAAGAAATTTTCCAATTTTTGTGGATAAATTCTACTCAACCCTTCAAGTCTTGATTTCATTTTTTGAATCAAGACATTTTTAGATCCCACATGAATTATGACCATGTTAAACCCCTTCATGGCACTCTATGTTTTCCTCCATAGTACTTGTCAGTGTTTGCATATACGCATTTATTTCTCGGGTTACTCATTTAACATTGATTTCATTCCCTCTCCTGACCTAAGGAAAGCTGCAGCTTTTGTAATCTACTATATTACCTGCTATACAATCATAGATCAAGTATTAACTAAACAACTAATAGGCTCCAGATCCCACTCTTGGTATCTTAGATGTATCCATAAACTAAACAGACAAAAATACCTGCCTTCAAGGGAAAGGCAAACATAGATGTAACAAATAAAAAAGAGGGGCATGCTAAAGGGTTTAGGAGATGAACTTTGGAGCCATATTGCCAGGGTTCATGTCACAGTCAAACAACTTCCTAGCTCTGGGACTTTTACAAGTTTCCTAACCCTTGTTGCCTGTTTCCTTATTCATAAAACAGAGATAATAGTATCTACTTAATAAGTTTATTAGGAAAATTAAATGATATAATATTTACAAAGAATCAGGTATAGTGTCTAGCATATATTAAGTATCATATAAGTTTTTGTTAAATAAAAATGTGTATCACATGTTATGTTGAGAAGATAAATATTTTTTTTTTAATGAGCATGGTAAAGGGGACTGAGGATAGAAAATAGAGAAGACAGGTGACAATTTCAATAAGGTAGTTACATAGGCCTACTAGTGAAAAGGCAACATTGAAACCAGAGAATTGAAAGAGGTTCAAAGTACTTTTAAATTAATTAAAGAATACATTCTAGCATTTCAAAAGTATCCCAAGATTTGGGTAGAATAATAAAAATACTGAATAAGGTAACCGAAATTAATAAGTAGAAGGGATTTTGTGATTGGTAAATGAAAATAACAGATAATTTTAATGGAAAAATAAGATTCTAAATGAAGATATAGAGGATAATGCTTCCTTTCACCCTCTCCACTTGCTGGCTGGCACAGTGGGCCATGGAGCATATGAGGAAAAAAAATCACTTTGTGAGGGAGCTGTAATTCCACACTTTCACAAAGGAGAAAACTAGCTGGATTAAGGTAAGGCGATGGCTGAGAGAAAAAGCTAACTTGGACAGAAGATGGCAGCTAAAACAAAAATTCTAAATAAACTAAAATTATCTTTCTTCCCAATGCAACATATTTATTTAGGGAAAATAAATCATTTCCCTACCTTAATTTTCCTCTTATAAAATTGCAATTTAAGTTTATATTCAATTTAGATAATATAAACTAATTATTAATCACTAGCTTTTTAATATGTGGATTAAGATGTGGATTAGTGCTTTCAACATCAAATTTGAAAATCATGATAATGAGGATGATGATAATTAGAGTGATTAAAGTGGAAAATCGGAAGAAAAACTATAGTGTTATAAAATTTAAAGAGAAGAAGAAAAAGAAGAAGGAGTAAGAGGACAAGGCAAAGTCAGCTTGAAAATCCCGCATGCCATTGAATTCTTTTGCCCATATGTGGCTTTTTGTCAAATGGTACACTAATGAATCTTCCAAAACACATTTCTGCAAATCACTCTATACTACATAAACTTTGATGTGGAAGACCAGGCAATTTCTCCTCTATTTCCAGTGGTTGTTTGAAAGAAGCTAAAGTTATTAAAACTGATAATGCCTCTCCTCTCAATGGGCAGAGACTATGTTGTTTTTATTGTCTATTCAGGACTCAGTGATAAATAACACTCTGTTGCAATATATGAAGAATAAATTCAGCTCTGTTCAAATCCTTTGCTCATTAAACAAGCCTCTCTGCCAAAATGCTCTTTAATAAACACTTTTATAAATTTTATCTGGTTTTAAATATTTATTCATAAGCATTATTAGACAACCTCACACAATAGAATTAGTCTGTCTCAAACATGTTATTTATTACATGTAGAAGACTTATAGTTAGAAAATAATGGACTACATGATCTTTATATGACATGCCAAACCATAGATACATTCAGAAAGCAAAAGTTGAAATTTGAAATCCCACTGGCCATCACAAAAATAATAAAGTACGTCCATTTCACCTCTTGCACTTTTTGAAAATCATATTTCAATGCTTCTTACTAGTCTAAACTGACAGAAGTGATTTTTAAATGTTTTTTGTAACTCTTCAGAGATTACTTCACAGAGACAATATTAAAGTCTTGCCAAGAATAAGTGAAAAAAAAAAGTCACTCCCTTGTAATGGCATCATTTTGAAAATCTGGAAAAATAAGACCTAATTCTACAAAGAAAGAAATATGCAAGTTAGTTGAGACAATAAATAATAACAATATATTCAGAAGCCTTTGAATATAGCCTACTAAGGGTAGTGGGAACACTTCTCTTTCTTCCATTTCTTAAGTAATTATTCCTGCTGCTTCTAAAGGCATCTTCAGGTTTATGGGTACAAATTTATAAAACATGTCTTTTCCAGGTAATTACAATTTAAATATGGCAAACATCATTTTTATTTTTTAATGTGGGATAAGCTGAAAACATATAAAATTAATTTTCCATGTGGTACACATTTCGATAAGAGGCTATTTTTTACCAAAATATACATTGACATTATAATTATGAGAGAGAGGGAGAACAACCCTATGATTGGAATTAGGTAGAAAAGAAATACATTTTATTTTTTAAATCTGAGACCTGGACATCTGGTGGCTATCATGTAGAGTCAAGTTGTTGGAGTCTATCAATACTGCTTAGTTTTCACATATTTGGGAATAGTTAGAACTACAAATCATCCTCATTTGATAAGACATATTTGCACAGGGGTCACTGCCAACAAATTGATTCTTCAAATATTATTGTTAGCAGCATATTTCTCTAAGTCTCCCATCTTTGTGAGGTGAGCTGGCTACATGGAAGACTTCAGGGCAGCATTTTACCATTTTAGCTTCAGGCCTGAATTAGAGTCAAGCTATATATTGAGACCTTGTGTTTGTATTTCCAGTTCAACCACTGAGAATACTAATGGGTACTAGAGAAATCTGCTAGAAGAACAAGCTAATAAAAACAAAGAAAATGCACATTGATTCCTTGGGAGCAGAGCTTGTCTGAGAAAGAAACTGCTTCATTTACTCTGAACTTCATCCGAGAAATAACAAAAATTTTCAGTGTGTACTCCTCTAGCCAGTTGCTACAATTCCAGTGAGGTGAAAGAAAAGAAAAAAAGAAGACATACCTTGCAAAAAAGATGGATTCAAAAGAAGCAAATCTTTCATGCCTGATTTTTTAAATAATCTCTCATTTACAATAAAAGCACATGAAAACTATGTGGACCTGTATATTTTACTCTACCATTCACCCTTTCAACACTCTTAAAATTTTAATTTAAGCTTGCTAATATTATGGAAGGCAAATATTCTACCTCTGCAGCAGGGTTTCAGAAAATAAAATAGAAAAAAGCAGGAGTGTAGGCATAAAAACAGTAGATAGCCATGTGTGGGGTCTAAAGAGAAAGAAAATCTGATCATCCTCTATGAAGTCTGATTTTCAGGTAGCTGACCAATTTCAGAAAGTATGAAATTTAAATGAGCACTTGAAAGGGAAGACACGGAAAGTTATGGGAAAGGTATATACAAAGGGGATAAAAAAACTAGACTACAAAACTTTTGAGTGTGTTGAGTGTTTTATAAAGTCCTTGATGCATATTCAACAAATATTTTTTAATTTAACAGCTATAACTAAAGATTATTGTTAATTTCAAATTTATTCATTAGAAATATTTGAATGAGCATTGGAGCAACTCTAACTAACATGATCAACATTAGAATTTATTGGAAAACTATGGGGTGGCTCATAGAAGAAGGAAAATTCTGGTAAATCAAGACTTCATAATGACAGAGATGAGAAGCTAAGTTACAAATGAAAAATGTCTCCAGAATGCTACTTTTATCATGAATAAGCCCTATCTTCAAATTACTTGGCTCAATATTCAAATTTGTAAGGTAAGCAAGTCAGGCTTAGATTGGCCTGAAATTAATGCTTTGAATGATGATCCAACTAACATTGTGAATAATGGTGGGAAGGTACTTTCCCAGACGGAAACACAGGTATTATTACCAGAAACCAGAACAACAATGGAAAGGCATTATATTACCTTGTATTTTACTAAATTTTTAAACATATCATCTCATTTAATTACTTCAACTAGACTTTGAGATATAATTTATTATCTATTTTATATGAAGAAATATGAAAATGGAAAACAAGAAACTTGTCAAAAACTATGAAGACATCCTCTCCAACTCCAATATTCTTGCTGTTTCTATAACACACAAAAAGGTAATATACAACTATTCCACACTAACTCTAAACAGGTTTTAAAATTCAATATTTTCAAAATTAAAATATAATGTTTGTCAAATTATATAAATTTATTAATTAAGTTTATAAAGCAGACTTTGAATTGCTATTAGTATATAAATCTTAGCAAAAACAATATGATGATTTCAATATTTTCAAATGCTTTTTCTGAAAAAGACACAGGATCTACATAACATATGAATTTTTCATTCATTTTTGAGCTCACAGCAAAACCAAGAGAATTCCATGAAGGCCAAAGGATAAACAACTATCTGAAAAGAAGTGACAAGTGAACACAGAAGCCAGAACTGCACTGAAAATAAATGCCAGTATTAGGACCCCAGGGCTTTGTTGGTTAACAATCAAACATAGGGGAATAAGAGAACAAGGTTTGGGACCATGAAAAATTGAAAGCTGAAAGTGTGACTATCATAAAGCCAAGAATCTAAAGAGGCTGCATCCTCATTGAAAAGGCAGACTGGAAAAAAGTCGATCAGTTAGAAAGAGAACTCATCAGGGAATCCATTTGGTCTGGCCAGCTCATGGTGGAAAAAATATAATGATAATGCGTTCCACGGAGAATTTGTAGCCAAAAAGCTGTTCTCATAGAGTCTGGGATTGAATTTACAGGGGAAACCATAACAAAATTCATACAAATTACCATCTAATAGAATTAAAATTCTATTACAGCAAAATAGAAGTGAGAAATAGAGAGAAAAATTTCCAAAATAATGAGGATGGGGAGTTGACCAAGAAAAAAAATTCTATCAGTTACAAGGCCAACATTATTGTCAGATCTGGGATTTAACTTTGTCTCATAAGCTATTAGCTTAGTTCATTACCCTTTCATTGCTGCTGGAAGAAGACATGAGACTTCTAGGACAGAAACAAGGGACTTTACTTCTCACAATGAAGTGAGCAACATGAGCATCAGCACTTACATGTCAGTTTCCCTTGTCCTCCCAAGTCCCATAGGTGTGGCACGACATGATCGATATGAATGTTACACAATTCTATGCTTTGTAATAAAGAGACATATTACTTCATTTCTTAGTATTCCTTGCTGCAAACCCTGAGAAATAGCCACATTAAAGAGTAGTCAGGACCTTCTTTTCTTGGGATTCTAGCAAGAAAGTACAGGGATGGATACTCAAGGCTTATGGTCAATTGCCTCTCCCACCAATCTACTCCTCCTTCTAATAAGTTCTTGGCTGAAGCTGAATTTTCTCATAAGTACACCAATTGGTTGGCCATTTGGAATAATCTTACCAGCAGTGGCTGAGAATAAATCAGTTTAATTTTCATGAAATTTTTAATTAAGACTACTATTAATGAGAATCCAAGCATTAGGATAACCCCAATCTGTATTATTGACTGAAACCAGGCCTCCCAGAATCACAGACTCAACCAAATGTAAATAAGTCTTAGATGGGGCCAGTAGGTCTTATTTCAAGCAGTAAGGATATAGCCTAAAGCCAGTCCTTTATTTATTTCAATTCACAACCTAGATGGACTTTCTGAATTGGGAGTTTTGCCAGTAATTACTGGCCACAGAGTGGCTAGAAAGCAAACCCATCCCTAATGAAGATGTTTCATGGCCAGCTCTCTTAAACATATAAACATATAATCTGAAGCAACACAGGTCATTCTAGTTCAGGGTTTATTGTTAAACTTCAGGTTGATCATCATTACATTGATTTGGTTAAACCACTTGAGTCATGACCAAATAGTTGCATCCTCTCTTGCTACCATCGCACAAGCTGAGGCCATTCAGGTATTAGAATATAAATTTGTATCCATTAGCCTAAAGCAAGATAGTGCTGGCCCATGTGCTTCTACATGTATGGAGCAGGGAGGTGGAGCTCCACATTAGGAGCTACCATTCATTGATGACTTCTGAGGCATTAGAATATCTCAGGACTAGTCACGTCCACATGACTTTACTTCTAATTTCGTAGCCCAGCAGCAGGTGATTTACAAGTCACAACTACTGCTTAATGATTGTTTTGCCAGGCTGTGGTTTGGGATCTAAAGGACAAAGAATATTAATTGTTTTCTGCTCCTTGAACCTCTCAGGGTCTAAGATGGGAGTTTCTTCCTTAGGTTCTGGGGTTGTTACTGTTCTTTCAAATTCACAAAACAAGTGTGTGTCATTCTAGTAGCTACGGCTTCACCGGTTTTCCATGACCTCCTACTTATGCCCAGACCTTTCATCTGGCAGGTCAAGTGCAAGAGGAACAAGGCCAGTTTTATACAAGGTACAGAGACTCATTATGTATTCTGCCTTGGCCTACATGGGTCACTATATGGTTCTTGGCTACCAGTGTACTCACAAGTTGTCATTATCTTTTTGATCTAGGATCATGTCAATTCGACAAATGAATCCAGGTGGCTAAACCAAAATTCAGTTTGTATATACTAGCTCCCATTTTGGGTAGGATGCCACGTGGTGTACAGATTACACTGGCCTGTATTTGCTGATAAGTAAAAAAAAAAATAATCCTCATGTCCAGAAATGGTCAAGGTGCAATGCAAATTTTCAAAATCAGTCTACATAATCCTTCACTTCTTTCATTTGATCATTAACTGGGGAATAATCAATAAGAAAAGAATCCTGTTTGGGTATGGCTACATTCAATGATCAAACTGCCTAAGGCTCATGGGGTAGAGAGAGAGGAGAGAGGTAGCGTCAGATATCCTCTTGATTTGAATTTTGAGAAGTGAATTCTGCTTCTCAATAATGCTAGATGTCTGCAGAATAAGGAATGTGGATTGCTTGTCAAGGATGTTGACTATTAGTCCATTGTAAGTGGCCTACTCAACAAAAGGCGTAACAATATCAGACTGAAAATGGTCCAAAACCCTGAAAACATGGCAAAGGTTAGTTTGATGGGCCACCAGAGTGTGGCCATAGGATGCCTATCAGATTGAAATAACATCTGATATGATTTGGGTCTGTATCCACAGCCCAAATCTCATGTCAAATTGTAGTCCCCAGTGTTAAAGGAGGAACTTGGTGGGAGGTGACTGAATCATTGGGGTGGAGATCCACCTTGCTGTTCTCATGCGTTCTCAGGAGATGTTCTTGCTTAAAAGTGTGTAGCACACTCCCCGCCCCACACCCCTTCTCTTGTTTCATCCCGCTCTGGCCACATAAGAGATGCCTGCTTCCCTTTCACCTTCTGCGATGATTGTAAGTTTCCTGAGACCTCCCCAGCCATGTTTTCCGTAGAAACATGGCTGAACCATGAGCCAACCTCTTTTCTTTATAAGTTACCGAGTATCAGGTATTTCTTTAAAGCAGTGCAAGAATAGACTATGACATCATATCCTAAAAATGTGTCAACAGCTGTGAGGTACCATTGGTAGCTTCAACAAGGGTAAAAGTTCAAATATATAGTCAATTTTCTTGGAGCACATTAAAGTCAATGTCCCATGCAATATGGCCTCCTTCACTGCAAGACAAATGGGGCCAACTTTAGACAGGAGTCACTTGCCTAGTATACAGTGGTAGCTTCTTCATAACAAATGCATAGTCCTTTACTATATGGCCAGTCTGTGATGGCAGATGTGTTGCCATGCCTGGTACAATGAAAGTCCAGGTGGCCATGGGGTTGCTGGACAGTACATTCTTGATCAACATCCTAATTCCACTAAGTCTCCTACCTGAGCATCTACATAAGTAGCTTAGACTGATTACCATTACAATTTGCTGCCACAGTTCATACCCCAAAGAGGGCTCTCTTTCACCTGATCATCTGCAGTCTTTCAGGTAAGTCGCAGACCAGATGGTTGGGCCATTAGCAACAGCCTAAAAGTTAATTTTAAGAAGTATAGCAATCCTGGCCCTTGGGAGTACTTCCATGGCAATTCAGCCCTTAGTTTGACTTTCTTACTCAATTCAAACTTCCTGAGTTGTCATTGGCACTGTCATTGACTTCTTACTCAAGTCAAACTTCCTGAGTTGTCATTGGCCCTGTCATTGACTTCTTACTCAAGTCAAACTTCCTGAGTTGTCATTGGCTGCTGTCTTTGCTGTCTCACCTTAACCATGAATGAAACATTCTCACACATTCAGGAAACCCTCTATAAATCCACAGTGCCAGGAGCCAGTAACTTTGTTAGGTGTTGAAGCGAGGGATAATGATTCCCTACAGGGAAAAGTTTAAGAATCAAAAGTTCTAATAGGGCCAGACTGGCTGTGTTCTTGGAAATATCATTTCCATTTGCCCAGCAAGGCCTGTTGGGCCCATCCTGCCTTATCAGGCATTGACTCCAAGTTGACCTACTTTAAAATGAAAATGTCAGACAGTCACAAGGCCTCAATGGATGAAGCATTCAGTTTTAAACATTCTTAGTTGCAGATTAATAGGGAAAAAGAAGAGGGGATGGGGCATAAGTTGTCCCCTTGTTAGGTGGTATTTCTGTTTCCTTTCTTTTCATATCCAACATTTCCTTAGCTTGATTATGCTGTGACTTAAATCTAGTCATTGGTCTAATGGCCAAGAGGGTCATTTCTACCAAATATATATGTACGTATTTATTATGCAAATACATTTTATTCTATATTGTCAAATTTCTCAATATTCTTTACTGATTCTGGATTTTGAGTCATAGTGAGCTAGGTTTAGAGATTCCTAATTTATACAGAAATTCACCCATTTTTTCTATTACATATATGTTTTCCTTTTTAGAGATATATGCCAAGTTTATTTAACATAACCCCATTATATGTTGAAGACTATAGTGTTTAAAGTTGATTTAGAAATGACCATTTTGAGAACCATTTTTGTGGAAGCTACCCCAACAAAAAATGAAATAACATTGAAATTATATTAAATTCATATTGACTTGGGGCAAATTAACATCTCCATGATGTATCATTTTATCTTACTACTTGGGCTTGCTTTCTTTCCTTTTGGGATGTTTTATAGTTTTCCTCAGTCAGGTTTTGTACCTTTCCTGATACATTTATTCATAGGTCTATTACTTACAGATACTACCTTATAGTTACAATGAATCCTTCTATAAATTACAATGTTAGTGGGAGTTCTCCAGAAAGGCGCAAATGGTATGTGTGTGGGTGGGAGTGGTGGGGTGGTAGGAGAGATCCATTTTAAGAACAGATCACATGATGGGAGAGGCTGATAAGTTCAAAATCTGCAAAGTAGACAAACAAGCTGGAGACCCAGGGAAGGTCTGGTATTGCACCTCAAGACCAAAGGCAGACTTCTGACATTTTCCCTTTCTTGGGAGAGGTCTTTTTTTTTCTGTTAAAACCAGTGACTGATTGGATGAAGTACACCCATATTATAGCGGGTAACCTGCTTTACTCAAAGTTTACCGATTTAAATGTTAATCTCATCTAAAAATACCTCCACAGAAACATCTAGAATAGTGTTTGCCCAAATATTGGACACTGGCCTGGCCATCAAGCTGACACATAAAATTAACCATCACTAATTTACACTCCGACCAACAGTGTAAAAGCATTCCTATTTCTCCAAATCCTCTCCAGCATCTGTTGTCTCCTGATTTTTTTAATGCTCGCCATTCTAACTGGCATAAGATGGTATCTCAATGTGGTTTTGATTTGCATTTCTCTTATGACCAGTGATGATGAGCTTTTGTTCATACGTTTGTTGGCTACATAAATGTTTTCTTTGGAGAAGTGTCTGTTCATATCCTTTGCCCACTTTTTGATGTGGTTGTTTGTATTTTTTCTTGTAAATTCATTTAAGTTCTTTGTAGATTCTGAGTATTAGCCCTTTGTCAGGTGGGTAGATTGCAATTTTTTTTTCCCATTCTGTTGCTTGCCAGTTCACTCTAATGATCGTTTCTTTTGCTGTGCAGAAACGCTTTAGTTTCATTAGATCTCATTTGTCTATTTTGGCTTTCGTTGCCATTGCTTTTGGTGTTTTAGTCATGAAGTCCTTGCTTATGCCTATGTCCTGTATGGTATTGCACAGGTTTTCTTCTAGGGTTTTTACGGTGTTAGGTCTTATGTTTAAATCTTTATTCCATCTGGAGTTAATTTTTGTATAAGGTGTAAGGAAGGGATCCAGTTTCAGCTTTCTCCATATGGCTAGCCAGTCTTCCTAACACCACTTATTAAGGGCTGGGGGAGGGATAGCAGGGGGTGGGAGGACAGGAGAGGGATAACATTAGAAGAAACATCTAATGTAGATGACGGGGTGATGGATGCAGCAAACCACCATGGCACGTGTGTGCCTATGTAACAAACCTGCACGTTCTACACATGTACCCCAGAACTTAAAGTATAATTTTTAAAAAAATCTATCTTTAAAGAACTTAAAAAAATTAACCATCACAAGAAACTTTACTCTTAAAATATTAATTTTATATCTATATTCAGTTACTTACTCAATTATTTCATCTTTATTTCATCTCTCTCTCTTGATATCTCTTTCCCCCATTCCACCATCTCCTTTTCTTTGATTTTCTGTAGTTCTGCAGATATATTGTCACAGCATCTGCAAATGGAGATGATTTTTACTTTATGCTTTCTAAATCTTATGTCTCTAATCATTTTATTCTTGTCTGATCTTATTTTTTAATAATTTCAACACAATGTTTAAAACTGTAGTTAATAACGAGCCTTATTTACCTTTTCTCTGAATTTAATAAGACACTGGTCCAACATTTTCCTATTATTTAATATATGAGGTATTAGCATGTAAGAAATGTCCAATCAATTTCTCTTGAGTGTTTTTATTTAGTTTTGTGTGAATTAGGAATTTACCTTTGAAAAGATATTTAGTTTTGTATAAAATTTTTCACAGAAATCATATAATTTTTTTCTCATTATAGCTATTCAATAACATGAATTATGTTAGTTGATTTTCTAATTTTGTTCCATCTCTGGATTGCTGCAATAAATCTTAGTCATTAGTCATTAATTTTAATGTGCTATTACCTCTATTGGTTAATATTAATTTATTTCAAATATCTTCAACAGTATTTGTGCAGATGAGGTTGATCTGTAGTTAGCCTTTATGTGAAATCATTATTGGATTTAAATATTAATATCATGCCTGTGCATCTGTTATGTTCTGTCTGGAAATCAGACACCACAGTAGGTATTTCAAACAGAAGCACTTTATGGATAAATTAGTTTTACAATTTGAAAAGGTTAGAGGAGCAGAAGTGAAAAGAACATTACTAAAAATTAAATTGCTGCAAATCAGTAAACAGTGATGCTGCAAGCCCAAGATCTCTGGGACACACTTATAAAGTGGCTTTTGCTGCAAGTCAAATCCTCCTAATAGGGAGCCTGTTAGTGCCACGTCTAGGCCAGAGCTACCTTTGCTGGGAACCACACTGCTTGAGCAGGAGGGAAATGGGTCTGCATTCCCAGGCCCATGTTCCTGTTTGTGGCTGCAGCTATCACTCTCAACACCTCAAACACTATTGTTGCCACTCCTATTTGTGCAGCCAGAAATGCCATGCCAGAGAGAAGAGGAATAGAATCCATTCTTCCCTCCTCATCCTGTCAAATCTCTCATGAGCGCACTTCAGTTGCTGAACCCAAATGGAGATCATTTATCTGGTATGGGTGTCTGGGAACCGGAGCATGTGGGGCCCCTACCCTCCCTTACAGACTAGATAACAGAAGGGCAGAAACAGATCTGAGAACATGGAAATGACTGGGAGAGCTTATTGCATAAAAGGAATTCAGAAGTTTTCCTTTTTTTTTTTTCCCCCTATTCACTAAGGCAATTTGGGTAACCCTGGGATTATCTGGTCTTTGAATCCTCACTTAAGCCAAGTGTTTATTTGGGGGCAGGTCTTTAATGATATCCCTGTAAAAACTGGGCTGTTTACAGTTCCATGCTGGGATCAGTTTTGGTAACTTATAAAGAGTTTATAGTCCATTTCAACCTATTTTATCAGTCACGGTTGCAGTTACAACTCCCTCAGCACTTTTCCTCTAAATTTAAATTTAAATAATCCAGATCCTGTTGTTTCATTAAACATTTATTTTTCACTGACATTTTGAAGAGTTATGTTCTTAGAGTCCAGATAAACCTCCATGGGTATGAACCTGTAAGATACAAGCTGGACAGATGCTCACTGAATGTACAATGGGGAAAAAGTAATTTCCAGCTGTGTAAAATTATAGTCAGCCTAGGTGTTACAAAGCAGATCATTGAATTAATGTAAAAAATCACTGGTAATAAAGGTTATTAAATCATTCTTAGACTCCTAATGCTACAGTATTTTTCTAGAGGATAACTTGTACATTGGGAGACTAAAACTGAACATGAGAAAAACACCAGTAACTTGATGCTTTGCATAATTCTTTATTTATGGTCAAGAAAACATAATAGAAGGAATCACACTAATTTTTTATTTTCCACAAGTGGCTTCTAGGAACACCTGTTATTTGGAGACTCACATATGTATTTACTTAACTAGGATTTTTGATCTCTTGTATGGCAAGCACTGTGAAAGATGTTTGAGATGCATCGTGAATAAAACACTTCCTCCATTCTGGGTACCAAAAATACAAGAATGTAATCATTTTTTTAATTGCTAGCAAGTAGCAGGAGCAAGTAAAAGCGGCTATTGAGATCAGGCACAATGGTTCACGCCTGGGAGGCTAAGGCAGGAGGATTGTTTGAGGCCAGGACTTTGAGATGAGCTTGGGCAACTAACAACAAACCCTATCCCATAAAAAAAAAAAGTCAAAAATTATCCAGGTATAGTGGCGCACATCTGTGATCTCAGCTACTTGAGAGTCTGAGGTGGGAGGATCACTTGAGCTTAGGAGGTGGAGGCTATATTGAACTATGATCATGCCACTGCATTGCCGCCTGGGGAACAGGGTGAGACCCTGTCTCAAATTAATAAACTAATAAAATTAAATAAAATTAAAAAGAGTGGCTACATATTAACATATTGAAGCTCTGGTAAATAATAAGTGAGAAAATTTAAGTAGGGGAATATCTAATAATATATCAATATAAAGGTGTGTGTGTGTGTGTGTGTGTGTGTGTGTGTGTGTGTGTGTGTAAATCAAGAATATGGGACAGTGTGGGATGGCGGAAAGAAAATACCAGAGCTTGACAGTGAGAAACAAGTGAGATCAGGATCCCCCAGGAATGAACAGGAGAATTAAAAACCCCTCAGAATGGATAATAATCTTGCAGCAGAATATAGATAGGCTTGTTTGACAGTACTCTCGAGTTACCAATATCTGAGCCAAAACTTGAGGGTTAAAGTAGGAATTTGTTAATTGGCATTGGAGCAGAAAAAGATACTAGAGGAAATAGAATGGGGGAAGGAGGCAGTTTGGGTGGAGGAAATGACATATGCACAGCAAATACTAAAGAGCGCACAGATTATTTATTATGCGTAACATTTTATCAGAAGAGTGAAAAGCAAGCTTATATTCACTTTCACTTCCTCTTACTATAGTCATAGAGTATACAGTGCGGATTTTGTACCCCACTTAATAAGTAATAGGTAAAAGATTTAATTAGGCAACCAAATGTCATTTACTTTACAGGAAACCTGGACATATGCATTAATTGAAGTTTTACTCATTTTTTTTAAGCAATTGTATAAATAATTCACTGTTGTACAACACATTGGAAATTTGTCTGCTATAATTACAGTAGTACTGCTCTAAAGCACTGGTTTGGGAAGAGAACAACTTCTTAGCAGTCAACTGAAGTTTTGTTTGCTTTTTGTTGTTCTTCAACCCAATCTATGCCATTTTTAAGTGCACATCGTCACTGGACTTCTTCCAGTGAAGATTTTCTAGGGTATTTTAGCATTCATTTCTCAATTATACTGTTGTTGCAAGACAATACTCCTCCAAGTTCTTTAACTTCCTGATGATAATTAAACCACAGATGCATAATTAAATGTATCCAAGCTTAAACAAATTAAGTCAAATAAAATTCCAGTGTTCTCCTTATCTGAAAATAAAAAGTCTTATATAGAAATTTGCATTCTCTCTTGAAAAAGCATTATATTTTATCATGCAATTATGTTTTCAAATGGATAAAAAGCAATAATTTCTCATCAATGACAGGGTTCATCTTATGAATTTATTTTAAAACATTCTCAGTGTTCAGGTAAAACAATTTAAGAAAAGTATATGTAACAGCACTGTGAGTAGAAAGACCTCTTAGATCATGACAGTGGCTGTCCTATGTTGTATATAAATAAATAAGACATACTAAAAAATAGAGAAATAAATTATTTTTAAAAATCTACCAATGGATAATTCAATAAACATCTATTGGGAGCCATATATGATATCACTCACTGGATACACAAATTAATAAGGTATAATTTTCAAGAAGTTAATAATCAAACCAGGGAAACTGAGAAGCTAGAGTTTACATCAAATGCTGATCATGTTAATAAAGGCAAGCACAAGATACATGAGGAGCATTAAAGAGAAGGTCCCAACTTCTTTGTAGGAGAGAAAAGATTTCACATGAATAGAGAAGAGCCTGGTAAAGCCATAGAGGAAAGAAGTTTCAGGGAGATAATAAACCATTTCAAAAAATATCAGCAATACCTACCATTGGATAGTTGAAATACAGGATACCAGTCTTTTATTTTTCCAGGTATGAGAAAATCTGTTGTTTTTGTTTAGTTGCTGTTTTTACAATTGTTTATCTGAAGGTATAAAGTGAATTTTCAAAATTTTATTTATTTACTTTTGCTTTTGACAGGTGGATGTGATGTACATTTTTACCAATTATGGCAGCAAAGCACAATGTCAATTTGTTATTTCATTTTCTCCTTGTATTTAGTTTCCTCTAAAGCATGATTTCAGCATTTAATTATATTAATTAATTTTCTGTTTAATGTCAGAAATTTTATTCTTTGTGTTTACCTTTTACCATGAATGCTACAAGGTACGTTAATTAATACATTAAAATGCCATGTCATGGTTAATGAAACTGTGAGTACAATACTTGATTATCCGAAGGCTTAAGAGTGAATGTCCCTTTCTGTATTGTACTCCAAAGCACCTATTACAGAATCTCAATTCAATCACACCTATAGCCAGAAATGGTTTTATTGCCCTTACAAGCTCATCCTGACTACTTTGAGGCTAGACAAATAATGATATAATTCATTTCTACTGGGGTGGCCAGCAGGACATATTAATCCAAGGATATCCTTTTACTTAACTAATTATTTATTTTTAAAATCAGCATATGTTTGAATATACTTGACCTGTGAGGAAGAAACATTTGTACAGCATATAAGGATAGATTTCCATTAGATATAGAATACATACTATGTTCATTTGTGAGAGACCACTTAGGCATCAAATACACAAATGAAGTACAGTCCTAACTAAAGCAGAGTTCTTAATAAACTTTGTAGATAACCACATGGTGATGAATAGTAAGGGAACCTCGTCAGTATACTTTGTTCCATATTTAACCATAATTCTGATTAATTTTGTAGGCAAGGCAAATCTTATCAATTTGTATGTCTATGTTTCTACTCTTCGTAGATCCGTTACCTTTAAACTTTCCTATTGATTTATTACCTCATACTTAAGAATTTTTATATGCTATATTTTCTGGATTGTTCAGGGCCAGCTTGAATAAGAAACTATTTAGACAGTGTTTCATTAAAGCTTATACAAATATAAACTGTTAAATTTATCATAGCTAAAGTAGAAAATAAAACGATGTTTCTCTGTGTCCATTAGAAAATAGAACTTTAGCCATAATAAATCCAGATACAGAATACATACTATGTATTAGATATAGAATTTTATTTTATTTATAAAATAAAACGATGTTTCTCTATGTCCATTAGAAAATAGAACTTTAGCCATAATAAATCCAGATATAGAATACATACTATGTATTAGATATAGAATTTTATTTTATTTATAAAATAAAACGATGTTTCTCTATGTCCATTAGAAAATAGAACTTTAGCCATAATAAATCCACTTTATTAGATCCTAGAAATTAATTATTATTGTGATTATCTTGGTGTAGTTAAGAATGTTTATACATGAAGTTGTCAACTACTAGGCTAAGAGAGCTTTGGAAAGCTTTTGTTTTTTAATTCTTTTTTTAAACTGTACTTTAGGTTCTGGGGTACATGTGCAGATCATGCATAGGTACACCCATGGCAATGTGGTTTGCTGCCTCCATCCCCCGTCACCTACATCTGGCATTTCTCCCCATGTTATCCCTTCCAGACCTCCCCACCCTCCGCCGTCCCTCCCTTGCCCCCCACCCAACAGACCCCAGTGTGTGATGCTCTCCTCCCTGTGTCTCTCAGGGCTTTGGGACACAGGGAGTTGTGAAACTTAATTCAGTTTCACAAGATGAAAAGGATCTCTTTATAGTGACATCAGCTTGAACTTGAAAAGCCTGTCCATGGGTCGATGCCCTGAAATATTAATTGTAAAAAATAACTTTTAGTGTTATGTACTGGGTTGTTCTTTTGACCTTTTTCCAGAATACTTACACAGCAGCCTATAAATAGAGTAAGGGAAATGAAGAAACCACGTGTTAATAATCAGATTATAAGATTCTGGGCCGGGTGCCATAGCTCACGCTTATAATCCCAGCACTTTGGGAGGCCGAAGCGGGTTGATCACGAGGTCAGGAGTTCGAGACCAGCATGATCAACATGGTGAAACCCTGTCTCTACTAAAAATACAAAAATTAGCTGGGCGTGGTGCTGCGCATCTGTAACGGCAGCTACTCAGGAGGCTGAGGCATGAAAATCGCTTGAACCCGGAGGCGGAGGTTGTAGTATGCCAAGATTGTACCACTACACTCCAGCCTAGGTGACAGAGCAAGATATGGTCTCAAATAAAACAAACAAACAAACAAAAAAGATGCTGGTTAAATTTAATGCAAGATACTGAAATTTCAGAATGAAGGAGAATGGAATACTTTACTGAGGCAATGCTCAGTTTAAATCAATAATAATCCTGACAGTAAGAAAATATTGTGAACAGTGAAGTATTGACAAAACTCCAGAGACATCTAATTGATCTCAGAATGTGTTGTTGTGCTTGTCATGAATTGACAAGAGATTACAAAATAGTTTTATACGTCAGTTTGATGATGGTTATTGACATTCTATATACATGAACATGATTGTGTTTTTATCCATCTTGAAAGGGATATAACTCCTGAAATATTTTTAACATATCACTGGTATGTTTTTTAAACTAGAGAACCTATTTTAATTTCTCCTTTTGGTTTGTCAATACTTTCCATAGTGAAGGCTTTAAAACCAGTAGATATTTTAAGCTAATTATATTAATTAGCTAATTATATTAATTAGCTAATTATATTAATTAGCTTAAAATATCTGTATATTTTCAGCTAATTAAAAATGTAGAGTATCAAGAATACATAAACTTTTTGTATCCCTTCTGTTATAATAAGAGGGAAAAGAAATTGGCATCAATTACTTTTCTAGGAAATCTCAAAGGCATTCTGGGTATAAAGAAATCTAATAAAGAAATATAACAATGTTATTATTCAGAAATGAGTTCTTGTTCAACACCCACTTATGAGTGAGAACATGTTGTGTTTCGTTTTCGCTTCTTGTGTCAGTTTGCTGAGAATGACGGTTTCCAGCTTCATCCATGTCCCTGTAAAGTACATGAACTCATCCTTTTTTATGGCTGCAGAATATTCCATGTGTATATATGCCACATTTTCTTTATCCAGTCTATCTTTGATGGCATTTGGGTTGGTTCCAAGTCTTTTCTATCATGAATAGTGCCACAATAAACATACGTGTGCATGTGTCTTCATAGTAGAATGATTAGTAATCCTTTGGGTATATACCCAGTAATGGTATTGCTGCGTCAAATGGTATTTCTAGTTCTAGATTTTTGAGGAATCACCACACTGTCTTCCACAATGGTCGAACTAATTTACACTGCCACCAACAGTGTAAGAGTGTTCCTATTTCTCCACATCCTCTCTAGCACAGTTGCATTTTCACGTAAAGAGCAGGATATACAATCAAAGAAATATTTGTCTTTTTAAAAGCACGAAAAATTTTATTTCACTTTTTTGCACAGAACCCATGTAAAATTTTGCATTATTCACAATCTATAAAAATTGGCCCAACTTTGTCAACATTTAATAAATTTCTTTTAAAATTTGTCTTTCAGATTTGTGATTATATTTTATATATATTATGTATTATTTATAATTATTATATATGTATTATATGTTATATATTTATTGTATATATGTACTCACAATCTGGCATAACAGGACTTTTTTAAGGCAAATCTTATTTTTATGAAAGAAATATTTCAACAAGTTAAATATATCCATTATCTTATGTACACATTCATGTTTCTTTAAAATGGTTATAACTTGTGTAGTGAACCTAAGTATACAACTTGTATTCCCACTAAGACACTAAAAAACTGTGGAAGTAGTTAAAAGAGAACTGTCATCCTCTTGCACCTTAGCAAATCCACATAGCTCCAGTAAGGCAATCATTCCATAGGCATACATGCTTTTTTAAAAAAATTAATAGACTTTACCTTTTAGGACATTTTCTTATGCATATACGAGTCGAGAGGGTGGTACAGAGAGTTCCCAAATACCCCATACCCAGTTTCTCCCTAACATCTTACATTGATATTATACAATTGTGATGATTAATGAAGCAGTATTGATATACTGTTATTTACTATACTCTGTAATTTATTTAGAGTTCCTTACTTTTTACCTAATTCTCTCTCTGTGTGTGTGTGTGTGTGTGTGTGTGTGTGTGTGTGTGTCTCCAGGATTCCATCCAGGGCACCACATTATATTCGCCCACTCTTGTCTCCTTAGGCTCTTTTGTGCTGTGGCAGTGTCTTAGACTTTATTTTTATGACCTCAACAGTTTTGAAGAGTACAGATCAGGCATTGTGTAAGATGCTCCACTTTGGAATGTGTCTGATGTTTTTCTTATGATAAAATTGTGATTATGAGTTATTGAAAGGAAGAGGACAGAGGGAAAGGCCACTATGTTTATCACATTAAATCAAAGATACAGTCTATCAACCTGACTTATCTCTGTTGGTGTTACCTTGAATGACCTAACTAAGCTAGTGTTTATCAGATTTCTCCACTGTGAAGTTATTGTATTTTCCTCATTTCATGCTGTAGTCTTTGAAAGAAAATTACTATGTGCAGCTTGCATTATAAAGTAGGTAGTTATGCTGTCCTTCCTTGAGGGTGGACTATCTATTCAGATTATAAAAAATTCTTATGCATGGGAATTTACCTCTTTTCCCCCATTCATATATTTATTTATTCCCATTTATTTGTAAAGGTATAGAATAGTAGATATGTATTTTATGCTTTGGATTATAATCCAGTCCTACCTTGGTCATTGATTTTGTTGCTCTAATTGTTCCAATTTTGGCCATTGGGAGTTCTTTTAGTTGGCTCCTGTATCATTCCTACACGCTCCAATTATATTGGAATTTTTTAGCTCCTCCTTATTTTCTCAAATTACAAGATGCTTCAGACTCATCTTGTATATTTCCTGTTCCAGTCCTAGATGCAGTTGTTTCTCCAAGGAGCTTTGGTTCTTTTAATTGAAGAACATTATTAGATAGAAAGATCTAGAATCTAGGTGTGCTTCTTGATAATGAGATATCTTTTATTGTACACTCTCTCAGCTGACAAATCAAGGATACATCTGTGTGTTCACAAACCTGTGTATAGGCACAAGTCTATAAGTATTTCTGTATGTGATTTTACTTATTTGTCTTAAGCTAAATGTGAGTTCATACAGCTGCTCCAAATCTGATCTACTGTCACACGGTTCACTCCAGATTGTTCCCCTTGCTTATCTGTGAATTCCCACTCCAGCAGTGAGAAACCCGAAGGCAACCATCTGCCAGTCATTTACTTAATTGTTCAATAGCAATATCCATATATGTGTAGCAATATCAGAACTATTAACCTTTAGCACCATGAAAAAAATGTTGTCAACTAGAATACACAAGGTTTGTGCAATTTCCTTTCTCTTTAGTCCTACAGACTCCAGTCATTTCCAGAGTGACTTAGATCATCACTTTCCTATTTCTCATTCAGTGAGGTTGTTACATACACTTGTGATACAGATAGATTTACTCATCATAATCTGCATTCCTTCCTGGAATCCCCTGACCTCCTAAATTATGTTTCAAAACTTGCATATATTAAGATTCACCTTGGTGCTCTAACAAATGGGTTTAAAAAATGCATAATGCCATGTGTCTAGTGCCATACAGAATAGTTTTACAGTGTGGAAAATCTCATTCTTCACCTATTTATTTTCTTCCACTTCATTTGAACCCCTGGCAACCACTGTTCACTGTTTATTGTCCTGATAGTTTTGTCTTTTCAAAATTTCATATAATTGGGAGCATATAGTATACAGCATCGTCAGACCGTTTTTGAGACAAGTAGCATTTGGGGTTCTTCCATGTTTTACTGTATCTTGATAACTCATTTTTTTTTTCTGTCACTGAATAGCATTACCTCATATGAATGTATTCCAGGTATTACTTTTTTTAATCCCATCACTTATTGAAGGATATCTTGGTTGTTTACAGTTTTTTTGGTTATTATGGAAAAGGCTACCATAAATACTTATATGCAGGATTTTGTGTGGATTTAAGTTTTCAAGTCAACTGAGTAAATACATAGAAACTCAAGTGCTGTGTCATATGATAAGACTATTTTAGGAAACTTATAAAGTACCTTCCAAAGTGGCTCTACCATTTTGCATTCCTAACAGCAATGACTGAGAGATTCTATTGCTACACATTTTTGCCAGCCCTTGGTATTGTTGTTGCTGTTGTTTTAAATTTTATCCATTCAAAAATGTTTGTAGAACCTGATCAAAAAGAAGCAATGAGGAAAGGACTCCTTATTTAATAAACGATGCTGGGAGAAATGGCTAGCTATAAGCAGAAAATTAAAGGTGGACCCCTTCCTTACACAGTATACAAAAATTAAGTCAAGATGAATTAACTGTAAAACCAAATTATTTTTTTTAAACCCTAGAGGAAAATCTAGGCAACACCATTCAGGATCTAGGTACAGGCAAAAATTTCATGATGAAAATGCCAAAGGAAATTGCAATAAAAGCAAAAATTGACAAATGGGATTTAATTAAACTAAAGAGCATCTGCGCAGCAAAAGAAACTGTCATCAGAATGAAGAGACAACCTATGGAGTGGGGGAAAATTTTTGCTACCTATCCATCTTACAAAGGGCCAATATACAGAGTATACAAGAAATGCACACAAATTCACACACAAAAAATCAAACAACGCCATTTAAAAGTAAGCAAAGAACATGAACAGGCATTTCTCAAAAGAAGACCTTCATGAGGCCAACAAACATATGAAAGAAAAGCTCAACATCACTGATCATTATAGCAATACAAATCGAAACCACAATAAGATACCATCCCTTTCCAGTCAGAATGGCAATTATTAAAAAGTCCAGCAACGACAGATCCTGGTGAGATTGAAGTGAAAAGGAACACTTCTATACTGTTGGTGGAAGTGTAAATTAATTCAATCAGAGTGGAAGAAAGTGTGGCGATTCCTCCAAGATCTAGAAATAGAAATACCATTTGACCCAGTGATCTCATTACTGAGTATATACCCAAAGGAATATCAATCATTCTATTATAGATACACACATGCATATGCTCATTGCAGCACTATTCACAATAGCAAAGATATGGAATCAACCCAAATGTCCATCAATGATAAACTGGATAAAGAAAATATGGTACATATACACCATGGAATACCACGCAGCCATAAAAAGGAAGGAGATCATGTCCTTTGCAGGGACATGGATAGAGGTGGAAGCCATTATCCTCAGCAAACTAACACAGGAACAGAAAGTCAACCACCACATGTTCTCACTTATAAGTGGGAACTGAACAATGAGAACACATGGACACATGTGGGGGAACAACACACAATGGGGACTGTCAGAGTGGAAGGGGGAGGAAGAACATTAGTAAGAACAGCTAATAGATGCTTAGCTTAATACCTAGGTGATAGGCGGTTGATCTGTGCAGCACCCAGCATGGCACAAGTTTACCTATGTAAACTTTCACATCCTGCACATATATCCAAGAACTGAAAATAAAATTTGAAGAATAAAAAGTTTGTTGTAAGGAGTATCTCTTTGTTATGATTTGCAATTCCCTAATCACCAATAATGTTGAACATTTTTCCATATGCTTATTTGTTCTTTGTACATTTTCTCTAGTGGGCTACCTGTTAAGACTTTTTGCCCATTCTCAATTGTTTTTAGTTTTGTTTTTAAATTGTTGGCTTTAAGAGTGCTTTTTTTTTAGATTTTAGGTAAAAGTCCTTTATAAGATACATGGTTTGCAAATACTTTGGTGATTTTTGTTTTGATTCTCTTAATAGCATTCTCAGCTGAAGACCAATGTTAATTTTGTAGTTATATAATAAATTGATAAATTACAAGTTAATAACTAATTATTAATACATTTATTAATATTAATAATTATATCATTTTTCTTTTCTTGGATAATGCCTTTAGTATTGTTTAAAAAATTTATTGCCAAATCTAAGGTCACTTAGATTTTCTCCTATGTATCTTTTTAGATATATAATTTAATGTAATAATTTACTTTATTGAATCTGTTGCATATCACCTGGGAAAAAAAGCACACAGATTACTACTAACATTATAAGTTTTCATAAATATTTCACTTAGATATTTTAAGTGGAATAAGCAAGTCACATAATTTTCAGCAATACTTGAAGTCCATAAGAGGCTACTGCTTTTTGAAGATACCAAATAATATTATTTAATTTACTTGCTCATATAATTTTTACATTGTTATACTTTTAAACCATTTGTGGGAGAAAAAAAATACCACAAATACCAAAACTTGACCAAAAATTTAACTGGTGAAATAGAGATAATTTATATTAGTTTTTTTCCATGGGAAAATAAAGTTTATTTGTAAATTATACTAATTATACCATTATATTAATTTTTTTTTACATTTTATGCAGAGAAAACATAACTACTTGATTTTAAGAGAACATGTTAAACTCATTTAATTTGTTCAAGTGATCACACATAGTAGGATATATAGAGACAGATCAACATAGATAGAAGGTAGATGATAGATGATAGATAGATTAGATAGATAGGATTTATAATTTTTTAAATAATTGCCATTATTGTTTTGGATTAAAAATCACTGTTTGCATTTTCATCTTCCACTTACTGGCCTAATATCACTTCAAATGTACTTATTCCTTATCTTATTACTTAACAGCCCTGTTCATTTAGATATTTCTCAGCGAAACTGCCATTTCCTCTTTGAGTTACTGCTTCCACAAGTGTCTAAAGCATTCATAACAGTACAGAATTTTCAAAGCAAGAGGTGTTTTTTCTTTCCTAAACATTCTTAAATTCTTATATTTTAAATTTATATATGCACTTTTCTATAATCAAATAATTATATCATTTCCTATAATCAAATCAGAGTTTTATACATTTAAAAGCTTTTGTAATCCATAATTACTATTAGTTTTATTTTATAAAAGAGATAGACTGAAATGGTCATAAATTCATTGTTACTTTATTTTCTTTTACTTTAAATCTGGCCAAAAAGTTTTCAGGCCAGATTTGCTGTGTGAAATCTTAGAATAAGTCACCAGATGTTTTTTCAGTTTCTATCCAAGCATCTTGAAATATTTGTTCTTAAGATGTCCCCTGCTTGTGCCACTTCTTTGAAGTTAGCTGCATATAACAAGTAAGACTACCCAGAGACCAAAATGTTAGGAAAAATTTAAGTTTTACAGGACAAAAATCAAATCCAAGGTTCTATCAGTAAAATGTGGTTTTGGATAAATCCCTGGTCCAAGTGTGGCTGTAACACATTTTGTTAAGGTTTTAGAAAGATTTAAGCCACTCTTAGACTATGGCAATTAAACCAAAAAATTTCTAAGACTCTTGTGTATCCTCTATTCCTTCTCAGCCAGATAAAAGTCTTCTAAAAATATTAAGTGTGTGGCCCTTTAACTTAGGCTAAACCAACTGTCTTCTAAAAGTTTTTAAAGCGATTATCTCACAGCACCCTCTCCCGTAAGATACAGAAGAACCGTCTCAGAGATTTACAGCAATGGCCTTTATATAAGAGAGTGAATCCCAATAAGATCCTTGGGAAACTCACAACCTTTTTAAGAGTGTTTTATAAATAAAAACACTGTCTGTCAGCTTAGACTGAAAAAGTCAGAACCAGTTCACAAGGAAAACATGCTCCTAAACCTTCAATACACAGCTGCAAAAAGTCGACCATTTCTTATAAATAGAAAAGATGACTCATAGTGGAGAGTAATCTGGCTCAAAAATCTGCACTTGAAGAACCCTACCTGAGGCACTGCGTCCATATCTGGACTTAAGATGATGAGCTGCTGGCCCTAAAGTCTGCTCTTGATATTATAGATGAAGCTTCTGGGGACTGTGAGAGGGGATAAGTGTCTATTCTGTGCATGAGGAATACAAATAATCTGTGGCAGACTGTGGTTTATTATGCATGGCCACAACTGATTTGTAACATCTGCATTGGGAAGTGTAATCTATTTTCCCTCTCCTTGCAATTGGGCTGGGCTTGTCAGTTGATTTGACCAACAGAATGTGATGGGAGAGACTCAGTGTGATTTCCATATTGGGGTCATAAGCCTTCCAACTTCCACTGGGTTTCTTGGAACACTTGCTTTTCAGATATCCTCTCTCAGAACCCAGCTGCCAAACTATAAGAAGCCCAAGCCATTTATTTGATAGGCCAAGTGGAGATATTCCTGCCTATAGCTCCAGCTGAACTTCCAGATGTCAAGAAGCATCATCTACCAGCCATGTGAAAAACCATTCAGTTGAACCTTCTGCTATCTGTAGCCCTAGACACTATCTGACCTCAATTTCCTGAGACACCAAAAATTAGAACGACCTCCCAAGTCCAATGAACATGCAGACCCAACAAACATAATACATTAGTGTTTTTAGCTGCAGAGTTACGGAGTGATTTGCTAAGTAGCAATAGATAAGTAAAGCAACAGACAGAGTTACAATAATCTGTTCAGAAAATACTTTCTATTCATAGGATGAATGAATCTTAAAATCTAGAGTAAGCTGTGGAAATTTGGGGAAGTTTAGAACTGAATTTATCCATACTGCATTATTCTGTAGTTGTTTTCTTTAGTAATTGTTCATTTGCATTGTAGGTCAAGCTGAAGATTCAAAATTAAATTTATGTACATCTTATTTTCAGCACATAAAACATTTCATCACATGTTTACTTGGTATATTTATTTCTATGGAGATTTTCTATTTACTTTGGAGATAAGAGGGGGAAATTTTCTGTGCTCAGCATCCTTCAACTGTCTTGAGAGATGATAAAGCTCTTGGCAGGCCAGAAGCAATCAATTTTGTATTATTTAAGTTCTTATTCCAAAACACATTCAGCCTGATCCTTACAATTGCTATATTAAACAGGCAGATTCTTATGTTAGAAATCAGACATCTCCATTTTCAAAGCTAAAATTTTTTTAAAGTTACAAAGTTTTCCTCTATTAATAATAAATATGAATCTTTAAATTAGATGTACTTAAAGGTAGCACATTTATTAAAGTTTTGGCCAATTAATAAATATAAATTATGCAAAATTGAAAGAAAAAACAGCTAGAAAGAAATCAGCCAGATATAGATACAGAAAGAACTAAAAATATAAACACACTGTTACGAAAAAGAGGAAAACTATCTTCCTTTTTTGAGAAGAGCAAAATATTAATTTTTTTCCATTTTAAGCAAAAAGTACACAGAGAGAAGTTGGTAGCCTCAGTGTTCAAATTTCAGCAATGGTTTGACAAAAATATAGAACATAATTTGTTGTGTATCAGTAAAATTGACTGATTGAGTACATCAGTTCCAGAACAGAAAGGCAGTGAGACACAGACCATCTCAAAAGCATACTTATCTGGATAACTTCATGATTTAAGGGCTTCTCTTTATTCTAGTGAATGTTAATTATTTTTGTCTTGTTTTATTGTTGTGAATTACTTGAGCTCATAGTGAAACAGAAGAAACCTAATAACACAAAATCTTACTTATAATTGGAAGGAAACTAGGCAGTGCTATAGGCAGTGACAGAAGTTTGTCTTCCCACTTGACTAAACCATATTTCAATGACGTGAGAAAAGAGAGCCACGTGACTCAAAGGTTAGGAGAAATCAGAATGCTCAAGGCAAACAGGAAAAAAGAAACTCACAAACATTGAAAGGTAAAGATGGTTAGATTATACAGTCAACAGCACCAAAACCAAAAGTGGGAATTAAGATGGTGGCCAAATAACGACAAACCAAATTTGCAATCTTGGGGAAAAACTACAGATCATCCAAAAACATTCAGTGAGGCGCAAAGCCCCTGGTTTAGAAAGTGAAACTGAATCAGAAACAAAGTGGAGCCTCTCTAGAAGAATGATGAAATCCACTATGTAAACTGAAGAAAGTGCACTTTGGTGCAAGAAACTAATGGGAGGTACCATCATCAGCAAAGCAATATCATCAGAGGCTAGATCCATTTGCGTGCCTCAATGGGAATGTAAAACATAGATTTTAAAAAATGATTCAGGAATAAAATACTTTTAAATGTTCATTGCAAGAAGTACAACTTTCAGAACTTTGTTATTACCAAATTACACACACACACACACACACACACACTAAGTACTTTAAAGTAAATGAGTTTACCAAGGATACTAGTAATCTGTTCGTAATGAATCAATAGTAGTTTTATAAAATTAAATCTGTCAGTGATTGTCAGAGTTTTACAAAAATCAGAGATCAAGTTGTTTCTCCTAGTGAACATACAGAAAATGACTCAATGTTTCATCCATTTTATCTTGTTTTGAACATTTCAGGGGGAAATATTCCAGTCTCTCTGTAATGCTCTAATAATGCTATGTGATGAAAGAGACCAATTGGGTTCGTTAGTACAAGATGTTAGTTTGCTTTTCCAACAAGTTCAGCCACTATTTCTAAATCATGTCACTCTGTCAGGTGCTAGATCTGCAGCATTAACATATGATGTGCCCAAATCTTCCATTTCAATCCAATCCCTCTATGTGTTGAGTTCTGTTCATCAGTTCAAAACTTTGCTCACATCTTGTTGAATTCCTGTTGGGACCACTGGTGTCCATTTCTCCTTTTGTCTTCCAATAAGCCTTATCAAGGGCCACCTTTTGTTTTTCAACATAAAGCATTGGATAACTGGTTTTGATGATTTCTTTCACAAAAAGTTATTGGCTTCTTATGCAAAATGTCCTATCCTCTTCCCTAGGGATACCATTACAGGAAGTTTTTACGGAACACCAGAACAAATCCTAATGTAACACTCCCTCAGGGTGGGATGGATGTTTTCCTTAGGTATCTTATATATTTGCACAAGTAGTTCCAATAAAATTGTTCTATTCCAGTCAAGAAGATGTGCTCCAGTATAACTATCTTCTGGACAGCTTAGATAATTTAATAAATGGTAACAAATGAAGTTGCAAAGTTAGGCAGAAGCAAGATTATAAAAAACACTTGTGCTAATAAAAATAATGATGGAAAATCAATTAGGAGAAATCTGTATCAACAGTTACTAATGATAGATATCTATGATATGGCAAAAATTTGCATGCATAATCACATTTTTCCTTGTTGTGATCACATGCACTATATTTGTGATTTTAAGTTATCTCATGCTGCTGATATTAAACTCTTCAATCTTCAGTTTGCCAAGTGACCAATTTGCTGAAGATTCAGTTGGGTAATGATTAGTTTGCAGAGTCTCAATTTTCCAGATTTGTTAAATTAAAATATTTACTGCTTTACCAAAGATGGTTTTAACAAAATCTAGAGATGCAACAGCAAGAATATGAAATATAATTATGAGCAATATATTTTCAAATACTGACATTAAAAATTTAAGAATATTATTTATAATAAATATATTTCATCATTTAAAAAATCATTTTATGGGAATTTTTAGGCGGTAATTATTTTTAGTTCTCTGTATCATTTAGTCTTGCCAAACTTTATCTTCCAACTTTGTCATTTTTATGACTTTAACCAGATTTTTATTCTTTTATTTTCTATCTGTAATTAAATTATATCAAATTTGAATTATAAAACAGATAATCTATTATATTCACATTGCTATTTTATTGGCATTTAACAGTTTATTTTTTACCTGTAAAATGCTTCTAGCTGGCATATTTAAACTGCTTTCTGGTAAAGGCATATAATTTTAATACATCTGGTTTATCTCAGGTAATTTAACTTAATTGAGATGTATTTTTTTACATATGAGAAATAAAATTAAGGATAGTACTAAACACCTCATATATGAAAAAACAGAAAAGGGCATTAAACCATTTTAAATTAATGAAACATAGATTAACAAGTACCTAGGCAACAATCCTGCATGATCTGCACATGAACCCCAGAACCTAAAGTACAATAAAAAAAAATTATCCATGCAACGGAATTTTTGCCAGTTGATCTTTCCCAAGTTGCTTTTAACAAATTTGCTCTTTGGAAAATTTTATTTTCTGGAATTGGCTGTTAGCAAATTCTTTAAAGGGAATTGTTTTGCTTACACTGTTTACTCACTCCATAGAAGTGAAAACTGAGTTGTAAAGGGTTCTGGTACCTTGTCCAAAGTAATCCAAGAAGTAAAGGGCAAATAAGATTTTCTTATCTGTTGATTAACATCTGTGTCCTTAATCACTACTCTATGCTGCTTCTCATATTATTAAAATTCTGATTTTTTAAAATTAATTCATCTCAATTTTTACTTTATTGTTTAGAATTCATAGATTTAAATGGCATCATAAAGTTAAAAAAATATGTTGCTTCCTAGTGATAAATTATTCTAAGACACCCTGAATGGTAGGCAGCCAGCCAGCAGATGTGTAAGTTCAACTTGGGGATGTTTGCTTAAAGAGCTGGTACTAGCTGACCTAAGATGACTAATGCTGTTAGATTTTATACTGAAAGTGACAAACACTGAGATATACATATAGACATAATAGTGTAAATGCATTTGTATTTTAGAATTATCCATCTGGTAGCATGGTAAAGAAGGAAAGTGAGGCTGGATAGAAAAAAGCCAAATAGAAGATGTTGATTATACCAATGACAAGGGCCAACATAAGGTATGAGTCACAGTGATGGCAAAGGGTATTAGAGAGTAAAAATAGAAAAATAAGATTTGGTAATATTTTGGTGATAGGTTTTAGGAAAGGTAAAAAGGATATAGTCTGAATACCTACGTAAATAACTTGGCTTTCCGTCAGGATAGTAAATTAAGATGGAAGGACTCTTTAGGAAGAGGAGATAAGATCAGTTTCACATAAGCTGAATTTGAATGTTTTCTCACTAATGTAATGGAGATGTGCAGTAGGTAATACCAATAGGTATCCCGCGCGCGCGCGCGCGCGCGCGCGTGTGTGTGTGTGTGTGTGTGTGTGTGTGTGTGTTAGCTCAGAGCGAGGCTGGAAAAATCTCCTTATAAATGTTTTTGAATCATTGACATGTATGTAGTAATTAAAGCCATGGACATGGATGAGACTGCAAAAGGAGAATAGGAAGAGATTTAAGCCTACATAGAACTTTGAAAAACCAAATATTTAAAGCACAGAAGAAACTGAAAGATCCTGGAACACTGAAAAATGAGCAGTCAGAGAAATAGATGATGTAGTTGAGACTTCCATGCCAAGCAATAAGAATGAAGTATTTCTCAGTTTGGACTCAACTGACAAAATAAATCTCCCCTGTTTAGTGGAAAACTGTATGAAATGATGGGGAAAAGTCAAATAAGAGAGACACAGAAAAATGTTCAATGTGTTTCTATATAAATCACTGGTAATATTAGCAAGAGTAATTACTTTGGTAGGGTGATGCTAAATTTTTAACTAAATTCCAAGAGTCTTCTTTTATCCCCTGCCTAAGCAGAAACAGGTTTCCAATGTATTTCTTTGACAGAAATTCTGATTTTTAAAAAATATTTTTAATAGAAAGATACAGAATCGATCAGATAAATACTGGATTTTTCAAATCTACTGAATATTTCTTTGTCCTAGATTTTGAAGTTTCAATGTCATATATTTCAGAGAAACATAATAGTGAACTAAAAAATATGCCAAACAAATATCAGGAAATTATTAAGTATAAAAAAAGAATTACTGCACTTTGGTAAACAAATCTGATGAAGAGTAAAATAGATTTATTTCACTGCCAATTGATTCTTTATAATAAGCATTTATATAGCTCTTATTAATAAACCACTTAGTTATTAATGATGATCACCTATAGAAGGTGTAAATTTATGTCTCTATTTCCAGTGTGAGCAATCTATATTGTAAAATAAAAAAGCATTGGGAAATATATATGTAAGAAATAAGCGCACTTGTCATCATGTAATACTTTAAACACTTATAACAGGACAGTGTATTTTAACTATAATATGTAAAAATCTATCAATTTCACAATATCAAGGGTTTCTTGAGTTGCAAAACTTAAAGCTTAACAGACAAGAGGTGTCACCTTCTTCCACTTAAGATTTTAAGCTAATTTATTTTGTAAAAGACATAGCACCAACAGTTAGAAAAAGGGACAAAAAGATGCTATGTTTCTCCTTTTTGTAAAATTTGCTAGTAATTTGAGGAGAAAATAGAAAGACATATGTTTATAAATATATACAATTCAGTGTGATCTATGCTGTATTAATAAGCAATCATAAACTGGATATTTATTTACTTTGTCATATTTAATTGTCAAAATAAGTCTAATATAGACAAATATTTTATCTGTTTTACAGATGAGGAAACTGAAGCACAGAGAGGTTAAGAAAGTTGGAAGCAGGGAAGAGATAGCAAGGGGAGAGATGCCAGATGTAGGTGATGGGGAGGAAGGCAGCAAATCACACTGCCATGTGTGTACCTATGCAACAATCTTGCATGTTCTTCACATGTACCCCAAAACCTAAAATGCAATAAAATAAATAAATGGGGAAAAAAAAGAAACTTCTTCAAGATTGTTAAAGAGTCATCCTGGTTTATATTTTATACAACACTATTTGACACCAAAACCAATGTTCCCAACCACTAATCTATGGTGCAAACTGGAGAGAAAAAAGATTAATGGTAAGTTGATGTGTAACTTATACCACAAAGGAGGTCCAAGTTGATAAATGATCTGAACATCTGCCCCAAAGAGTCTTTGCAAACATGCTAATGGCATACATAACAGAAAGTTTCTATATGTAAAGTGATTTGGGCAAAACATAACAAATGTGTCCAAATTATTTATTGTAAATAAGTCTGGAATATGAATATATGAGGCACAGCAGGTTGAAGAAAGAGGTTAGTCATGTAAGCAATTTTCTGTCTGTGCAGTTGACAGTAAAAACACCAAAAAAGCAGAATAATGATTCTATATACATTACACAAATTCTCAACGCGTCTCTTATTCACAAACCAAAATGTACTTGCTGCAGAAGAGAAAGGGTATTTCCAAAGACCCGTGGATGACTGTTTTATACTCCTTAAGAAAATGAGTGTTGTATTTATGGCTAATTTTACCTATATTCTTTGATTCATTAGCAGATTGGGTATAGGCAAGATTTGTGATTCTTGTGGTTTGATTTGATATCTCAAGTAGTCTTGGAAGCACATATGAGACAACTTCAGTTGTGCCTGAAACAGAGCTACAAATAACTTCACAAACGCATGGCTATTTATTACATTGTGAAGTATGAGTACAGTTTGCTAACTAAGAAAGCAGATACGAAGTGCCAGTGGTAAGGAATACCCTGGGAAAGAATCCTCGATTATTTGCTATGAAATAATACAATGCAATTTTAAACAAGAACACACATAATAGTCTTTTTCTTTCCAAATAAAAATCTGTTTCAAAATGAAAAAGACAACTGGTTCTCTCAGACTGAAATATTCATCCATGGAAATAATTTGTAAACATGATCAAGATCTAAATGTAAAACAAAATCATATTAAAAGATGACCTCAAGAGCAATTATAATTTGTTATCATTACAATTGTTATGTGTTATGGTTTGAATATGTCCCCCAAAATTTTATGTGCTGAAAAATTGCCATTTTAATAGTATTAAGATGCGGGGTCTTTTAGAGGTAATTAAACAATATCCTTGAGCGTAGAATGTTTTTTCCATTTGTTTGTGTCATTTCTGATTTCTTTGAGTAGTGTTTCTTTGAGTAGTTTGCCTTGTGGAGGTCTTTCATCTCCCTGGTTAGCTGTATTCCTAGGTATTTTAATAATTTTGTGGCAATTGTGAATGAGATTGGATTCGTAATTTGGCTCTCAGCTTGACTGTTGTTGGTATATAGGAGTGTAGTGATTTTTGCATATTGATTTTGAATCCTGAGATTTTGCTGAAGTTATTTATGAGCTTAAGGAGTTTTGGGTCTGGAATTCTGGATTTTTCTTGATACAGGATCATGTCATCTAAAAGCAGGGATAGTTTGACTTCGTCTCTTCCTATTTGAATGTCCTTTGTTTCTTTCTCTTTCCTGATTGCCCTGGCCAAGACTTCCAATACTTTGTTGAATAAGGGTGATAAGAGAGGGCATCTTTGTCTTGTGCTGGTTTTCAAGGAGAATGCTTCTAGCTTTTGCCCATTCAGTAAGATGTTGACTGTGGGTTTGTCATAGATAGCTATTATTATTTTGAAGTATGTTCCTTCTATACCTAGGCTACTGAGAGTTTTTAACATTCAGGTGTTTAATTTTATCAAAAGTGATTTTTACATTTATTGACATAATCATGTGGTTTTGTCTTTAGTTCTATTTATGTGATAAGTCACATTTATTGATTTGTGTATGTGGAACCAAACTTGCATCCTAGGGCTAAAACCTACTTCATTGTGGTGGCTGTTTTTTGATGTGCTGCTGGATGTGTTGTGCCAGTATTTTGTTGATGATTTTTAACTGATGTTCAACAAAAATATTGGCCTGAAGTTTTCTTTTTCTGTGTGTCTTTGCCAGGTTTTGGTATCAGGATGATTTTGGCCTCACAGAATGAATTAGAGAGGAATTCCTCCACCTCAATTTTTGGAATAGTTTCAGCAGGAATGGCACTAGCTCTTTTTTAATTTATATATTTATTTATTTTGCTTTGTATGGTATTTTATTACCGACACAATTTCAGAGCTCATTACTGGTCTGTTTAGGGATTCAGTTTCTTCCTGCCTCAGTCTTGGGAGGCTGTATGTGTTCAGAAGTGTTTTCATTTCTCCTAGATTTTCTAGTTTATGTTCATAGAAGTGTTTGTAAGGTTCTCTGATGGTTATTTGTATTTCTGAGGGTCAGTAGTAAGATGCCACTTGTCATTTCTGATTGTGTTTATTTGGTTCCTCTCTATTTTCTTCTTTATCAGTCTAGGTGGCATAACTATTTTTTTTCCCAAAAAACTAGCTCTTGGATTAGTCTATCTTTTGAATGGCTTTTAGTGTCTCAGTTTCCTTTATTTCAGTTTCAATTTCAGTGATTTATTGTCTTCTGCTAACTATGGAACTGGTTTGCTCTTGATTCTCCAGTTCTTTTAGTTGTAATGTTAGCTTGTTAAATAGAGATCTTTGTAACTTTTGATCTAGGCATTTAGTGCTGTAAATGCCAGATCAAAAAATATAATTTCTCTTAACACTGCTGTAGCTATGTCTCAGAGATTCCGGTATGTTGTATATTTAATCTCATTAGTTTAAAAAAACTTTTATTTCTGCTTTAATTTCTTTATTTATCTACAAGTCATTCAGGAGCAGGTTATTCAGTTTCCATGTAATTGTATTCTTTTGTGTTAATTTCTTAGTTTTGATTTCTAATTTGATTGCCCTGTATTTTGAGAGACTGTTCATGATTTCAGTTCTTTTGCATTTGCTGAGGAGTGTTTTACTTCCAACTATGTGACTGATTTTAGATTATGTGACAAGTATGACATGAAGAATGTATATTCTGTTGTTTCGTGTTGGAGTTCTGTAGATGTCTACCAGGTCTATTTGATCCAGTGCTGAGTTCAGGTCCTGAATATCTTTATTAATTTTCTTCCTCCATGATCTGTCTAGTATTGTCAGTGGGATGTCAAGGTCTTCCATTATTATTATGTGGGAATCTAAGTCTTTACAAAGGATAAGAATGCAAAACAGCATTATTGCTAATATGAAGAAAGATGAGTGGTCATCAGAGAAGATCAAACCAGAGGCCACATTATCTTAAGCCAAATCCTGATACAGGGCAAGGCCCTACCTCTTCAATTCTATGAAGGCTCAGAGAGGTGAGGAAGTTGCTGAATAAATGTTGCAGGCTAGCAGGCTTACAAAGTTTAAGGAAAAAATCCATCTCTGTAACATGAAGGTGAAAGGTAAAGCAGCTGACAGAGAGCTGTGGCAAGTTATGCAAATCTAGTAAAGATTATTGGTGAAAATCTGAACAGATTTTTCATGCAGATAAAACAGGCTTCTTTTGGAATAATATGCTATGTAGGACTTTCATAGCTAAAAAGGAGAAGTCAATGCCTTGCTCCAAAGCTTCAAAGGATAGGCTGACTCTTGTTAGGGGTTCAGGCAGCTGGTGACCTTAAAGAGAAGTTAATGCTCATTTATCATTAAAAAATCCTAGGATCCTTAAGAATTTTGCTAAAGCTACTGCACCTATCCTCTATAAATGGGATAACAAAGCCTGCATGGCAACACATCTGTTTTTAGCACAGCTTACTGAATATTTTAAGCCCACTGCGGAGAGCTAATCCTCAGAAAAACAGGTTTCTTTCAAAATGATACCATTCAAAATAGAAAACGAAATACCACATATTCTCCATTATAAGTGGGAACTAAGCATTAACAACACATGGATATAAAGATGAGAACAATAGGCGCTATGGACCCCCAGAGAAGCGAGAGATGGAGAGGGGCAGGGGTTGAAAAACTACCTATTGGGTACTATGCTCACTACCTTTTGATGGGATCATTCCTATACCAAACCTCAGTGACATGTGACTTACACATGTAACAAACTTATACAGGTACTCCATAAACTTAAGATAAAAGTTGAAAAAAAAATGCCTAAAAAAATTACTGCTCATTGGCAATACATCTAGCCACCCAAAGATATACAAGGAAATTCATGTCGTTTTCATGCCTGCTAATACAACATCCATTCTGCAGCCCATGGATCAGGGATTTTGGACTTACAAGTTTCCTTGTTTAGAAATGCATTTTTTTAAGGCTACAGCTGCCACAGATAACATTTCTCTGATATATCCAGGCAAAGTAAATAGAAAACCTTCTGGAAAATATTCACCATCCTAGCGGCCATTAAGAACATTTGTGATTCATGGAAGGAGGTCAAATATCAATATTATCAGGAGCTTGGAAGAAGTGAATTCCAACTGTTATGGACGACCTTGGGGGTTCAAGACTTTAGGGGAGAAAGAAATTCAGATGTGGTGAAAACAGTAAGAGGACTAGAATTAAAAGTTGAGACTGAAGATGTGACTGAATTGCTGCAATCTCCAATAAAATTTGAATGCATGAAAAGTTGCTTCTTACAGAAGGTCAAGAAAGTGGCTTATTGAGACAAAATCTACTTCTGGTGAAGATGCTGTGATAATTGTTGAAATGACAGCAAAAATTTAGGACATTACATAACTAAGTTTACAAAGCAGTGCAGGGTTTCAGAGGATTGATTTCAATTTTGAAAGAAGTTCCACTCTAGGTCAAATACCATCCAACAGCATCACATGCTACAGATAATTTTTTTGTGAAAGGAAGCGTTAATTGATACAGCAGAGTTCATTCTTATCTTATTTTAAGAAATTGCCACAGTTACCCCAACCTTCAGCAACCGCCACCCTAATCAATCTCCAACCACCAACATTGAGTCAGGACCCTCCACAAGCAAAAAAAAAGTACAACTCTCTGAAAGTTGAGATGATTGTTAGCATTTTTTTTGGCAATTAAATGTGTTTAAATGAAAGTAAGATCTTTGTTTGTCAGACATAATGCTATTGCACACTCGATATATTATAATATAGTGTAAGCATAACTTTTTGTGCACTGGAAATTCAAAAAATATGTGTGACTCTTTTTATTTTGATATTTGCATTATTGTAGTGCTCTGGAGTTGAACATGCAAATCTCTGAGATAGGCCTGCTTTAAAAATAAATAATATAAGAAGTAATGATGTAAACTATCACTTTAGGAAAGTGTAAAAAAACGCTAAACCCAAATTCAGTAGAGGAAGAAAATATATAAATGTAACATATAAATAAATGAAGTAGAAAACAGAACTGTACACTTAAAATACACCTCAATGAATCTGATTTAATTAAAAAAAAAAAAGCTGTGAACATGTATTCAACTAATTGGAAAATTTGTTTGGTGACTATAGGTGTGGAATGTTTGACTTCAAGGCAAAAAGCTGCATATACAGAAGTGTTTTATTTATTTATTTTTAACATATTGGTTCTCATTTAACAGAAGAAATAGGAAGTAGAATGCCAACAGGAGCCTTCCACACCATGCCCATCATGTGTGTTTCCATCAGTTGATCTTATTTCAGCTCTCTAATTTGACTTTGGCTTTCTTGGTTGAACTGTTAAAAGGGATTCAGAAAAAAGCTGCCACACCAATACATGCATATACGTATTTTCATTTATGATGGCAAAGTAACACATAGACTTCATCACTTTGTTAACATACCAAGCTAAAGCTTTATGTAGAATAGAAAAATACAAATAGAAGCTTTAGACTCCTTCCAGTTAACTATTAATATATATTTTTGTTTTTCCCTCATAACATTCTTTTTACCGTTAAATCTACTTCTTAAAATGAGGATACGAAATTTAATCAATCTTAAGCAATTTACCCAAATCATATATGAGATTCTGATCATCTGTTCCCAAACCCAAAATCCACCTGCTATACCACGTTTCTTTTGTCTTAATGTACAGATTTCATTTGCTCTCTTTTATAAAGCAGACATATATATCATAACTAGACCATAATAACAACCTTATTAAAACAAGTCCAATAGATTTTTTAAAATATAATTATCAAAGGAAACTTTAGGAAAAGCTTAAATTATGTATTCTATTTTAGCATCCAAAAGACCCAGGTTGAGTTTATAGACTCAGATTGAGTTTGTTTTAGTTTTTGATGTTGCTTTTTCTAAACTGATCTTAACTGAAAGAAATTTCACACTTGTTAATTCTGATGATTTACAGGCAATAGTTATATCTTGGACATATAATCTCAAAATTGATTAATATAATGTGTGCATTTTAAAAATCCAGCTAATCTTAAAAAAAAAATGAGTGCCAGACGCTGGAATTGTTTTACCAATGTGCCAGTTATGGAGAACACACTGGGAAGGTTACTTCTTTTTTGATATGATTTGTTCATGAATTTAAACATTTGACTTTCTAATGTACCAGTCTATATGACTAAGAATACAGAGATAATCAAAACAGACTGGGAGAGTTAGCTCACAGGCATACGAAGAGAAAAAAGTAGAAGCAACTCATTGAATTAGAATCTGGTATTGGTTATACTAAAATATGAACAATTAATAATGCTGATGGCAAAGAGATAGTGATTAATTTTATATTTTAGCCTTAGGGGAAAAGAGTCTGAAAAGTTGATGATTAATCTGAGTGAATAGATGAATTTCTTAATCCAAAAAAAAACTAAAACTTCTAAATTCAGAAATTAATATTTAAAAATGTTGGTATTAGTATTCAAATATGCTTTTCATTACTAGTAAATCCATCAATGAGATTGATTTTGAAGGTATACTTTCTTCTTTAAACGTGTTCTCTTATATTTACTTCCCTGAATCTGACTTTGAACATAGCAAAATTTGTTTGTGGATATCCACATTTGTAAACAATGTTCGATAGTTTGGGATCTTTATTCCACTCACCTTTCTCTTTCTCTGGGTAAGATTTTTCCACTGATTATTTGACAGACTACACACCTGTCTTGAGAATTTTATCTGAATTATATTAAGCTTTTTTCCATGGACATTGAAAACCCAGCTACAGACATATAGCATTAAATATTGGTTCTTTGGTATCAATATTTAACCCCTTCAGGACTTTAAGAAGAAGGTGTAAACATTAACCCAGGAGAGGGCACAATTTTGCAAGCCACATCACATGAACTTCCTCAGAAAAAGTTTACAGAATAAATTTTATTATAATTTGGTGCATATATTTACACTCAAGAGTTTCGTTATTGTCTTTTAGTCTGTATATCATACTGTAATGCCAGTCACAATTTCTGGGAACAAATGTAGAATATACTTGAAGATATGAATAATGTAGACTTTAAAAATTCTAAGAGCCGATCATTTTAGGGAACTGGTTCATGTCCTCCAGTTTATTTGATAGATATGTTTTTTTTTTTTTTTTTTAGACGGGGTTTTTGTTTTTGTTACCCAGGCTGGAGTGCAATGGCGCGATCTCGGCTCACCGCAACCTCCGCCTCCTGGGTTCAGGCAATTCTCCTGCCTCAGCCTCCTGAGTAGCTGGGACTACAGGCATGCGCCACCATGCCCAGCTAATTTTTTGTAGTTTTAGCAGAAACGGGGTTTCACCGTGTTGACCAGGATGGTCTCGATCTCTTGACCTCGTGATCCACCCGCCTCGGCCTCCCAAAGTGTTGGGATTACAGGCGTGAGCCACCGCGCCCGGCCGATAGATATGTTTTTAAGATTTTTTTTCATTTTGCCCTTTCTGTCCTTCCACATTGGCTTGCTGTGAAAGCCTCTCTCACCCTGACACCGATGTGTTTTTGAGTGAATATAAGCTTATTAAATATGTATATACACATACACCATACACAAACATATGTGTGTATGTGTGTGTATACTTATACACATATACATATAAAATAGATATTTATATTTATATATTTAAGAAAACCTTTTGACATCTTGTATTTATAATTTTGGAGAAAAGAAGACTTATCCAGCAGCAAAGTATACATAAAGTCAGCTGCTCTGTTACAAAGATAGAAAATATACCCTGCAATCATTGTAACTTCTGATAAATATAATTCAGATTTTTAAAAATGACTCTAAAGCTAAATATTATGAAGGTGGCACTTCTGTCAAAATAATTCAGATGGGTAATCAAGGAGGAAGAAATTATCATTTCATAGAGGAAATAAAAAGTAATCATGCATGTACAGAAATTTTCTTGCAGGAGTGATATTTTGTTACAGTATGAAAAGGGAAATATGTGAAAAAATTATCATTGACCAATTTACTATGAAATAATACTAAATGAAAAAATGTAAAAAACACTCAAATTCCCATTGTAACTTTGATTAATTCTTTGGTATTCTAATTTACCAATAGTTGTGGGAGATTATAAACAAATATTAGATAGGATTAAAAAGATGATGATTTTAGGAATAACTTCAGGTTAGAAGACTTTATTCCAGACGGAATCTGTTTAAACTGTGTTTTACTTATGGGATTTCTTTATGCCACATTAGCTTGAATGAACCCTGTTGTATGCAGTTTAGCGATAACAGATTAGAGACAGTCTTGTATATTTCACTGACTTTCTAGAGAGCACATTTCCATGACTGCTAGTGATTTCTGGAACCTTGAAGATAGTTTCATTAACTTTTTTTTTTGTCATATCTGGAACAGAAAGAAGCAGTTGAAGATAATGTTCTAAAGGCAAAATTTTGTTGTCTTTGGAATTCTGTTCTTTGTGATTTTATATGTTAAAGCTTCAATTTACTGTAACCTATTTGGAAACTCATTATTGACCTAAAATACTTGTTTGTGTTCAATTCTCTAACTGAATTCAAATATACGTTAATCTTTGTCAGACTGCTCTAAAAACATAATGTCATCCGGATGAAATTTATTTTTTATTGTTAATTTAAAATTTTTCTTAGCTTTAGGCATCTTTATGTACCATTTATGTTTAGGAATTGTGTCTGCAGGCTCATTTCTAGAAAGCTTTTTTTCATTTTCCTCTTTATTATCTTCTTATTCTTTTTCTTATTTTCTCTACTTTCTTATGTTATGTTTGATCTTCTCTTTCCTGTGTGTGTGTTTAACCTTCATGGTCTAGTCCCTAGTGACAAACTTGATTTTTGAAAATTTTGTGGGTACATAGAGGGCTATATATTGACATATTTTGATACAGTCATACAGCATATAGCAATATCATCAGGGTAAATGTGATACCTGCAGTTTTGGTCTTTTATTTAGGATAGCTTTGGCTACTCTGGATCTTTCATGATTCCATATAAATTTTATCATTGCCTTTTCTATTTCTGTGGAGAATTTTATTGGCATCATAGGCATTTTGATAGGAATTGCATTAAATCTGTATATTGCTCTAGACAGTACGGACGTTTAAAAAATATTGATTCTTCCAATCCATGAGCATGGAATATCTTTGTGTTTTTTGTAGCATCTTCACTTTCTTGTAACAATTTTCTTTTCATAATTTTCATTGTAGAGAACTTTCACTTCCTTGGTTAATTCCTAGGTATTTTCTTTTATTTTATTGTATTAGTAGCTATTATAAATGGGATTACTTTCTTGATTTCTTTTTCAGATTTTTCACTGTTAGCATATAGAAATGCTACTGATTTTTGTATGTTAATTTTTCGTTCTGCAACTTTACTGAATTAGTTTATCAGTTCCAATAGATTTTGGTGGTATCTTTAGATTTTCCCAATATAAGATTATATCATCTGTAAACCAGGAAAATTCAACTTCTTCCTTTCCAATTTGGATGCCTTTTATTTCCTTCTATTGTCTGAGTACTCTAGCTAGGACTTCCAGTAACACATTAAATAACATGGGTGAAAGTGGGTATCGATTTCATGGTTCAGATCTTAGGAGAAAAGCCTTCAGATAGTCCCCGTTCAGTGTGACACTATTACAACTGTGTGTCTGTCAGGTATGCTTTCTATATGTTGAAGTATGTTCCTGCTGTACCAAGATTTTAGAGAGTTTTCATCATGAACAAATGTTGAATTTTATCAAATGCTTTTTCAGCAGAAATGGCAATGATTCTAAAATTTTTCCTTCATTCTTTGATATCATGTATCACACTGAGTGATTTGCATATGTTGAACTATCTTTGCTTCCCCAGGATCAATATCATTTGGTCATGATGAATGTTGCTTTTCATGTGTTCAAACTACACTACAAGGCTACAGTGACCAAAACAGCATGGTACTGGTATAAAAACAGGCACATAGGCCAGGCGCGGTGGCTCAAGCCTGTAATCCCAGCACTTTGGGAGGCCGAGGCGGGTGGATCACGAGGTCAAGAGATCGAGACCATCCTGGTCAACATGGTGAAACCCCGTCTCTACTAAAAATACAAAACATTAGCTGGGCATGGTGGCGCGTGCCTGTAATCCCAGCTACTCAGGAGGCTGAGGCAGGAGAATTGCCTGAACCCAGGAAGCGGAGGTTGCGGTGAGCCGAGATTGCGCCATTGCACTCCAGCCTGGGTAACATGAGTGAAACTCCGTCTCAAAAAAAAAAAAAA
>NW_022436946.1:8368788-8384580 GCF_009761245.1 Sapajus apella | reverse complement strand
AAAAAAAAAAAAAAAAAAAAAAAAACAGGCACATAAAACAATGGAATAGAATATTGAGCCTAGAAATAAAGCCACACATCTACAACCATCTGATCTTTGACAAAGGTCACAAAAATAAGCAATGAGGAAAAGACTTTTTATTCCATAAATGGTGCTGGAATAACTGGCTAGCCATATTCAGAAGATTGAAGCTGGATCCCTTCTTCACACCACATACAAAAATCAACACAATATGGATTAAAGACTTAAATATAAAACCAAAAACTACATAAACCCTGGAAGACAACCTACCGTCCTGGACATAGGAATGGGCAAAGGTTTCATGATAAAGACACCAAAAGCAATTGCAACAAAAGCAAAAATTGACAAATTGGATCTAATTAAATTCAGGATCTTCTGCACAGCAAAAGAAACTATCAACAAAGTGAACAGACAACCTACATAATGGGAAAAAAATATTTGTAAACTATGCATTGGACAAAGGTCTAATATCCAGCATCTATAAAAAACTTAAACAAATTTACAAGAGAAAATCAAACAGCCCCATTAAAAAGTAGGCAAAGGACATGAAGAGGCACTCCTCAAAAGAAGACATACATGCATTCAACAAGTATATGAAAAATAAGTTCAATATCATTGATCATTAGAGAAATGCAAATGAAAACCCAATGAGATATCATCTTACACCAGTCAGAATGGCCATTAGTAAAAAGTCAAAAAATAACAGACACTGATGAGGTTGTGGAAAAAAGGGAACTCTTTTTTTTTTTTTTTTTTTTGAGACGGAGTTTCGCTCTTGTTACCCAGGCTGGAGTGCAATGGCGCGATCTCGGCTCACCGCAACCTCCGCCTCCTGGGTTCAGGCAATTCTCCTGCCTCAGCCTCCTGAGTAGCTGGGATTACAGGCACGCGCCACCATGCCCAGCTAATTTTTTGTAGTTTTAGTAGAGACGGGGTTTCACCATGTTGACCAGGATGGTCTCGATCTCTTGACCTCGTGATCCACCCGCCTCGGCCTCCCAAAGTGCTGGGATTACAGGCTTGAGCCACCGCGCCCGGCCCTCGGGAACTCTTATACATTGTTGGTGGGAGTGTTCAACTATTGCAGAAAACAGTATGGCAATTCCTCAAAGAGCTAAAAGCAGAACTACCATTTGACCCTGCAATCCCATTACTGGGTGTATATACCCAGAGGAATACAAATCATTCTACTATAAAGACACATGCCTGCAAATGTTCATTGAAGCACTGTTCCCAATAGCAAAGACAAGGAATAGACCTAAATGCCCATCTGTGGCAGACTGCATTTAAAAAAAATGTGGTACCTATACAGCATGTAATATTATGCAGCCATTAAAAAAGAACAAGATTACGTATTTTACAGGAACTTGGAGTGGGGAGGTTATCATCTTTAGCAAACTAATGCACGAACAGAAAACCAAATACCAAATGTTCTCAGTTATAAGTGGGAGCTTATAATGCTTAAGAATTTATGAACACAAAGAAGAAAACAATAGACCCTGGGGTCTCCTTGAGGTGGGTGGGTGGAAGGAAAGAGAGGAGAAGGAAAGATAACTATTAGATATTGAGCTTAATACTTGTTTGATATAACAATATGTACAACAAACCCCCATGGCACAATTTTGCCTATTTAACAAATCTTCATACGGACCCCCAAACCTAAACTAAATTTTTCAAACTGCACTACTTAAGAACAAATGTATAAAATTGGAAATAACTTGTAAAATTAATGAATGATGATACAAACAATTGCTTTGCAACTTCTTTTAATTTATCACTCCCCTCTAAATAAAAATGACACTGGAAATGGCATATAAGATATTATGGATAAGCACATACAAGAAATATCAAGAGGAAGCATCAGTGGACTCATGTTAAAAATTGGTAAGAGTGCACATGTGTATAGTTTAAGTTAACATCTAGGTCTGAATCAAAAGGCCAGTAACTGTAGTTTCACAAAGTAGGATCCAATGACGGGTGTACGATAGGTCCTCATTCTCTCAAGATGTATTTCCTGTCTGAGGTTTTATTTTCCACAAAATTAGATAGTATCTAAGAACAAGTGAATAGCTGGGCGTGGTGGCTCACGCCTGTAATCCCAGCAGGAGGCCGAGGCCAGTGGGTCACGAGGTAAGGAGTTCAAGACCAGCCTGGCCAAGATGGTGAAACCCTGTCTCTACTAAAAATACAAAAATTTGCCAGGTGTGGTGGTGCACACCTGTAGTCCCAGCTACTCTAGAGGCTGAGGCAGGAGAATCACTTGAACCTGGGAGGAAGAGGTTACAGTGAGCCAAGACCACACCACTATACTCCAGTCTGGGCGACACAGCGCAACTGTCTCAAAAAAAAAAAAAAAAAAAGAACATGTGAATGAAAAGGAAAGGAGGAAAGGATATCACAGGAAGGACAGGTAGTAATGATTAACTTGGTAAAAGCCATAGAGTTCATATTAATATATATAATCTGTTGAGAATAACAATTCACCCATTAGTCAAACTAATTATTGTAGTGCCTCATGGATAAACTAAGAACTTTAAAGAGATTATTTTTTAGATGTTGACATAGAAAGCCTTTTTTCTTAGTAGGCTGACTTTAATATCAAGCCACATTTTATCTCACTTAGTCACTGAATTGGACTGCATCTATTACTCATGGGTCAACATGAAAAATAATGACTTAAAAAATTGTGATGTTTTTTCAGGAACAGTAAACACATTGGTTTGAAAGGGCTCGAATTCAAGATAAAATCAAAAGATTCATCTGGATCTTTCTTACCAGATTTTTTTTTTATCTTCCCCCACCCTTTCCTTCATTGTTGAAGAAAATTGAAGTGCTAAATATTTTAAAAGGTTTTATTTATAAATGTTTCTTTAATTTTTATTTGGAAGATGAAAAATGCTTAATGTCATCATAGCAGCTTCACAATTTTACTTGCTGGAGGTGGTTATAAATGATAACTCTTCTTAAAGGAAGGAGGTGTGGGCCTGGCTCCTGAACTGCTCAGTAGGAAGCTGACATTTCATCATTAAAGTTCAGTGCATTGGAGCATTGTTCTAGTCATAAAATATTGTATAAACTACAAAATCCTGGCAACACATTCTAGCCATTAAGCTGTATATCCCTCTATTTTCATTCTGGAAAGCTTTTTATTAATTCATAAAATGATTTTTTTCTCCGTAGACAGATATTGGAAGCTGGGAGAGCAGCCAACAAAAACAGGCCCACTTGTTTCCCAGCTGAAAGATTTGACCAGATACATTAGCATTTAAATTATTTCTGAAAAATTCCACCTATAACTAATTAGTGCATATATATACATATATATATATATAAATATATTACTGCAAATTCATATCTCCATGCATTTTCATCCAATGATATTTTGCAAAATATTTTTTATTTATAATATTCTAAGGACAATTTATTACACATCATTTCAACATTCTATTTTTTTCTCTTTTGGACTTACAAATGGGGACATCATTAGAGTATTAATCAGAGCAACAAATTATATCCTTAAAACCTGAAGATGTTCAATATTTGCCTAAGAAGCTTTTTCTTCCCCATAGCCCCATCAAGACTGAGATAACAAAAGAGTGAGACATTGTATTATTTGCAGTTAAATCATTACTGATAAGTACAGAAATAATAATAAAGAAGAGTAATTTTTATATAACCATTTCAGTTCTCAAAAAACAACTATTTTATATAGTTTCTGATAAAATTCTCACAATAAGACATTAGATATCTTGAGCTCTTTTTACAAGATATTATATATACAATTTGTTGCATAAAGTGAACCAATCCTTTGTGTGTCTCAGAGATGCTAACATATAAATATATACATTTATATAATCACCGGACCGATGAAGACATAGAACATTTCCTTAAGATGATGCCTTTCCATGCATGCATTAAAATGCTTTTCCATGTATGCCACTTTCCAGAATACCTCCAGTATTCTTACTGTAGACTAACCTGTCTATTCTGACCTCTGTCGTAATCTCTATATGTTACATCTTCTTACATATATGTAAATGAAGTAAAACAGAATGCACTCTTTTGTTCCTATTTCTTTATGTCAGTATAGGTCTTGTATACAATTTGTCAAGTATCTTCCACCTGTTTGATGAGAAGCAACTGACTGGGAAAAAATATTTTGAAACCACATATTCAAAATAGGATTGAATTCTGAATACATAAAGAATTCTAAACTACATAAGAATGCTTGGGTGGAAATTGCTTTGTAACCTATTTGTGGTCATGGTTACATAAATCTATTTTCAAAAACCCATAGAAATACATATAAAAATATGTATTACCATTATTATTTTGAGAAGAATTTTAAAAAAATAAATAATCCATAAAACATCACTATTGTTCCTTTAATAATTATTGACATTATTTTTGGAAACTGGCATAATTTTCAATTTTAGTTGTTATTTATTTTGTCTTTTGTAGGGAGTGTATGAGCCCCACATGTTGGTGTGCCAGAATGTAGGGATCCATGAGCCCCGTACTGGGCACCAGAATGTAGGGAGCCAGCCCTACATCACCCATGGGTACCCCGAGTTCAGTGGTGACAAAGGAATGAGAAAAAGACAAATTAAGAGAAAAAGTGGGACCAGGGGGCCATCAGTTTATTACTCTGGAGGAAATAGTGAAGGCCCCGAGCTCTGATCATCCACACTATTTAATGATTACAATGACATTGATCTATACGGTAGGGGTGGAGTGATGGTGGGATGAATCAGTGAGCTGGAAGTGAATCAGTGGCCGGAACTTGTGTATCATTCTAAGGATTGATAACAGCGGCAGTTTGGGAGTTGCAGGAAACAAGAACATGTGGTTACCTTTAGCTTATCATCTATGTACAGCTGACGGAACATGGGCCTTACAAGAAGCCTACAGGTCTGGCTACGTCATAGTGCTACAAAGGGGTTTTATGTCCTTGAGCACAATGTTTATGGTAACAGAGCCAAGGTCACCCTGCACCCGAACAGGAGGCATGAAGAGGTCTTCCTCCTCAGAGGCCTCCTGCAGCCTTCTGCAGCATGTTGTTCTTTGTTTTTATGTTACTCATAACCAATTTATGTAGGCACTCTGTAAGTCCTTTCTCCTCTGCTATTTTTCCCAACAGTCTTTAACTTCCCTGCCTCCACTTGGGATCTTTATTAATCTTCTAGTCAAAGATCTTTTAGTGTTTATAGTAGTATTCTCTGTTGGCGACAATTTCTCTCAGCTTGTTTTTTTGAAATCTTTATATTGCACTTTGGTTTTTATTTTCTCTCATGACATGAAAGGGGTCATGTTATTGTTTTCTGGCTTTTATCATTCTCTTAGGAAGTCTGTCATCAGGTCCACTGTTGCCTTTTTGAAAAGAATTCATCTTTTTTTCCCCAACTGGTTTTGGGTTTGTTTATTTGTTCATTTCCAAATTTTCTCTTGATCTTTCATTTTCAGCAATTTGATTTTGGTGTTTCTTAAAAACTAATTCCAAAATTCTTTTTGAAATGAAATTGAATTCTTTTATGTATAGTTGATTACCTTCATCAGTTTTGAAAAAAATATATATATAATTATTTTTTGAAGCATAGTTTCTTGCCATATTCTTTCTCTCCTTTTCTTCTGGGATTCCAAGGTGTATATGGTGAAATCATTTATAGTGTCTCTTTATGTATTTCATGCTGTTTTGTTTTACTCTGTTTTTCATTTTTTCACTATTTTTCTCTAAGCTTCAGTTTTAATAAGTTCTATTGATTTTCTTTAGCTGTTTGTTTCTAATGCTGAACACATTCAGTGAATCATTACAGATATTGAATTTTTCAGTGTTTATGTACTTTTTTAATGCACATCATTTTTCTGGTAAATTTATTAATTTTTCTGCAGTATAATTAAGCTTCTCTTCATGCTCTTTTACATGTTTATAGTATTAATATTAAAGTCCATTTTCATTCATTGAACATATGAATCTTGTAAATATATGGTCCTATTGGCTCTATTTTCCAGTAATATGTGCATTGGGTCACATACTATAGCTTCTTAACATGTCTACCTAATTTTGTCTAAACGACAGACTGTTTCTAAAATGACACAAAAGCTGAGTTTGATGTGCTTTTCTCCAGAGATATCAAGCCTTTTTTCTTTTACAGGTAGCCAGAGTGATGGATGGATCACCTTCATCCAGTCAAGAAGTAAGCATCCCAAGGATGGGTTACAGCTTGCGTTTGTCTCATTTTTGCTCTGCTTTCAAAGATCTTAAGGGCACAACTTGTCAGATGTTATTAAACATCCTTCCATCTGCCAGGACTATGAGCACTGTTCAACTGTATAGAACTTCATTGCATGTTTCCATCTCAACCCCTAACTGCCTCAGCGTTCATCTAAAGTCCAGTGGGAGAAAATTGGCAGCACTATATTTAGGCCTTTCCAGGTTCCAAACTGTCACACCAGCCAATGCAGCAATCAAAAGCTCCACTGATTTATCTTTAGCCCAGCAGACTCTCCCTACTTAGGCAAGCCTGGTTCACAGTCCATGCCCAGATTTACAAATGTTCTCTGAGGAAAAAAAAACACAATAAAAACCATGGAGAGGAGGGCGGTAAGAACTTCTACTCAACTGGGAGAGAATCTTTACTGTCTAATGTCTTTTAAAAATAATATGACATTGGTAATGATCATTTTCCTACTTTAAATAGTGGGAATTACAGCCTGTCTAGTAATTAGAAGTACAACACTATATAATGGAAACTTAAGTCAGTTCGTGTAAATATTTTAGGAATATGACAGCATATCTAAAAATGAGTCATCACATCACCTACCTCTAAAATGAAATTTATTAATAAATTAAGATTGAAGAATATCACTCAGAATAATGGAGAACTTTCTCAATGCAATTATTTATTCTTTAAAACAGCAGTCCCCAAGCTTTGAGCACCAGGGACTGGTTTCATGGAAGACAGCATTTCCACGGGTGAGGGTGGTGGTTTGGGGATGAAACTGTTCCACCTCAGATCATCAGACATTAGTTAGATTCTCATAAAAAAAATGCACAATCTAGATCCCTCACATGCACAGTTCACAATAGGGTTCACACTTCTATGAGAATTCAATGCCTCTGATATGAAAGAGGACAAAACATAGACAGTAATGCTGGTTTGTCCACTGCTCACCTTCTGCTATGCAGCTCAGTTACTAATAGGCCACAGACCTGTACCAGTCCGTGGTGCAGGGTTTGGGTACTGCTGCTTTAAAAGTTATAAAAATAATAAATTCAAAAATAATTTAATCAGCCTACTCTCAAATAAATACTTGGAAAATATTGAAACGTCTCAAAACTAAGTGGTAAAGAAATGAGAAGTATATCATATTATATTTCCCTTTTGTCACTAATTTGAATCATTCTTTCATTTATATTTCAGGGTCATTTAATTAATTGCCTGCCTCATCTATAGATTTATAAAGTACCTACTATGATCTACATGAAAGAAAAGTATCATATAAAATAAACAGAGCCAGTGAAATCTCCAAATTAAGAAATATTCCTTCCTTAGAGTAGATTTGGTAAAATAAAATAAAATAGCCACTGTTTAGTTTATGTTGCCAAGTCATTTGATTAGAAATTATAGTTCTTTTTTTTTTTTATTGGAGTCTCATTCTGTTGCTCAGGCTGGAGTGAGCCTGAGCAATTTCATTTTTGTATTTTTAGTAGAGACGGGGTTTTACCATGTTGGCCAGGCTGGTCTTGAACTCCTAACTTCAAGTGACCATGCACCTCAGCCTACCAAAGTGCTGGGATTACAGGCGTGAGCCACTGCACCCAGGCTGGAAACTATAGTTCTTAAATGTTTCTCTGGTAGACTCACAAATAATTAGCGCTGTCTTGTTTTCCTTCCTCTTTCTCCCTCCTCTTTCTCTTCCTCCTTTTTCTTCTTTTAAGATTCAGCTTGGAAATGGTTGTAGTTAATAACAATATATTGTATACTTGAGAAATCCTGGAGTAGATTTTAAGTGTTTCCATCACAAAAATGATAACTATATTAGGTAAAGTATATGTTAATTAGCTTGATTTAGCCATTCCACAATGTATCTACATTTCAAATTACGATGTTGTACACACTACAAATAAACAATTTTATGTCATTTTTAAAAAATAAAAAATTTAAAAACCAAATGAAGTAACAGAATGAAGCAAATAGCATCATCTCCTGATTTAGCTCAGTCTTGACTTTAGCATTTCTTCATCCTTAGATCAAATCAAAGTTCACAGTAGCTCTTCAATAAATACTTCTTGAATAAATCAATGCACCAAATTTAGGGAATATGGAAATAAATAATGGAATGAATTAAAATATGTATCACTTTAAAATTTGAAGCCTCTGAGAAAATTAATTTTTATTTCAGACCACATAATACCCTCAAGTTACTTTATTCCTTCATTTTTATTTATTTGGACAGAATAGAGTATTTGTCATTCATGCTACTTTAACATTCCTTTGGGTCCTTGCTGTCTTTTGCTATAACCTGAATATCAATTGCCCTTTAATATTTCACCTTTAGTGTTTGGCTAAGTTATATTTCATGGCATGTAATAACACTTGTAATGCTGTTCATAGCAGAGAGATTCAATTTGCCTTCTGAATGGCTTTATACTTCAGTAAGAACCTGTGCTTTTTCTACTGATCCTATGAAAAGTTTCTCATCAAAATATATACTTTGTTAGTAAGCATTTCCTGTTATTTGCTATTTTATTTTGTTTGAATGTATAGAATATACAGCAACTGGAGCTTTTCTGGTTAGTAGTGGTTGAGTAACATGATAAAAATAAACTTGGAAAATTAATAATTTCTTATAACAATGCATATTTACCTCTTCTGTGACCTAGTGATTCCGCTTTTATGTAAGTGTGCAATATAAATTAAAATATGCCCACAAAAACCATTCATACAAAACTATTTACAATAACGAAATTCATCACCAAAACCCAGAATGCTTAAAAACAGAAAATGACTGAACAGTTATAATATGGAACACTCCTCACCAATACTGTGAATGCATCTCACAATTATTATGGTTACTTAAAGAAACCAGACACAAAATATCAGATATCATAAGATTCTATTTATATGAAGTTCTAGAACAAGTGAAACTAAGCTATGGTGATAAAAGTCCATATTTGCCTCAGGATGTTGGGGTGGGGATTGACTAAGAAGGGGTACAATGGAACTTAATGGAGTGATGAAAATATTCTGCATAATAGTGTTGTGGGCTACACATGTGTAAGAATTTGTCAAAGTTGATTAAACTGTCAATGTAAGGTGTAAATATTTCACTGTAAATTTCACTATATAATCTCAATTTATCTTATATATACCAATTTATAATACATAACTAGAAGTATAGAACAAACTTAGAACAAACCGTTGTTAGATTTTGGAGGTACAGCAAGATGGCTGAAGAGAATCCTCCATTGACTGTCCTCCCTACAGGAACACTCAATTCGACAACAAAAAAAGCACCTTCATGGAAACAAAAATTAGTTAAGTGATGCCAGTACCTAACTTTAACGTTATATCACTGAAAGATTCACTGAAGAGGGTAAGAAAGATAGTCTTGAAATGAGAACATCAGCCCTCTGCCACGCCCTCCCCAGCAGCAGACACTTGGCAAAAAGAGAACACCTGTGTGCCTGTGGAGGGAGACCATAGTGATTGTGGGACTTTGCACTGGAACTCAGAGCTGCCAACACCAGGCAGAAATCTGCAATCACTCATGAAAGGAGTGTTCTGACAAGCCCTAGTCAGAAGGGAGTGACCCATCCCAGCAGTCAGAACTTGAGTTTCAGTGAGCTTTGCCATGGTAGGCTAAAAAGTGCTCTGGGGTCCTAAATAAACTTGAAAGACTGTCTAGGACACAAGGAATGCAACTCCTAGACAAGTTCTAGTGCTCTGCTGGGCTTAAAGCTGGTGGACTTGAGGGGCATGTTACCTAGTGAAACACAAGCCTGACAGCTAAGGGAGGCACAACCCCTACCCCAAACCCAAGCAGCACAGCTCACAGTTCCAAAAAATACCTTTTGATTCAATTTGAGAAGAGGAGGGGAAAAAGTAAAGAGGATTTTGTTGTGCAAGTTGGATACCAGCTCAGCCACAGGATGATAGGGCACTGAGCAGGGCTAGGAGACCCCCATTCCAGGCCCTAGTCCAGTTGACATTTCTAGACACACCTTGGGACAGAAGGTAACCCATTGCCTTGAAGAGAAGGACCCAGTCCTAGCTGACTAAAGAGCCTTTGAGCACTGAATAATAATAATACCAACCATGAGCCTTGGGTGAGACTCTGAGACACACTGGCTCCAGGTGTGACCCAGCATATTCACAGCTGTAGTGGCAATGAGATATATCTCTTCTGCATGAGAAAAAGAGAGTGAAGAATGAAGGAGACTTTGTCTTGCTGCTTAGGTACCAGCTCCGTCACTGGGAAAGAGCACCAAGTGAGCTCTTGGGTCCCTGATTCCAGGTGTTTGCTCTTGGACAGCATTTGTGGATGTACCCTGGGCCAGAAGGGAGTCCACTGCCCTAAAAAGTGAGTCCCAGGCCTGGCAGAATTCACCACAAGCATGAAGAACCCTTGGGCTTTAAATAAATATCCATGGTACTCTGGCAGTACTTCCCATGGGCCTGTGGTGGTGGTGAACATGGTGAGAAACTCCTCAGCCTGGAGAAAAGGGAGGATAGATTGGGAAGGACTTTGTCTTGTGAGTTTGGTGTGTAGCTTAGCCCTAGTAGAATAGAACACCAGCTACATTTCAAAGGTTTCTGACTCCAGCTCTAGCTCCAAGATAGCATCTCTTGACAAACCCAGGGCCAGGGGCTGCTCACCACACTAAAGCGAAGACACAAGACTGGCTAGTGTTGCCACCTGCTGCTTGTAGAGACCTAGGTCATTAGGCAAACATAGGTGGTAGCCAAATAGTGGTTACAATGGGCCTTGGGGAAGACGCAGTGCTGGCCCTGGCTACAGGTCTGACCCAGTGCAGTACTAGTAGTGGTAGCCAAAGGCATTCATGTGTTACCCCTCCCACAGCTCCAGACAACTCAGCAGAGAGGGAAAGAGAAAAAGACTCTCTCAATTTGTTTGAGAAAAGATAACGGAAGAGAACAAGGGTCTCTTGAGGACAATGTTCTCCAGAGCATTCTAATGAATCTTATCCAAGAATACCAATGCAGTACATCTATGAGTCTGCAAGAACTACAGCATTACTCAGTTTTGAGTAAATTCTAATGTAGATACAGCTTCAGTGACCAAAACTTAGATCACAACACCTAAGTCCTTTGAATACCTAGAAAACCTTCCCAAGAAGGATGGGTACAAAAGAGCCCAGACTGTAATAACTACAATAAATACCTAACTCTTCAATGACCAGACACCAACCAACATCCAAAAGCATGAAGAACATCCAGGAAAATATGATTTCACCAAATGAACTAAATAAGATACCAAGAACAAATCTCTGAGAGACAGAGATAGGTGACCTTAGAATTAACATATAATTAAAAATAGCTATTTTGAGGGAATCAAAGAAATTCAACACAATGCAGAGAAAAAAATTCAAAATCTTACCAGATAGATTTAATAAAGACAATAAAATATTTAAATAGAATCAAGAAGAAATTCTGGAGGTGAAAATGCAATTGACCTACTGAAGAATTGCATCAGAGTTGTTTTGTTTTGTTTTTGAGACAAAGTCTCACTCACTTCATCACCCAGGCTGAAATGCAGTGGCATGATCTTGGATCACTGCAACCTCCACCTCCTAGGTTCAAGCAAGTCTCCTGCCCTCACCCACCCGAGTTGCTGGATTTAGAGGCATGAGTCTCTGTACCTGGGAAATTAGAGTCTTTTAACAAAAGAATAGTTCTAACAGAAGAAATAATTAGTGAGTGACAGGCTATATGAAAATATACATTCAAAAGAGAAGAGAAAATGAAAAATACTTTTTTTTTCCCATTTATTTATTTTATTGCATTTTAGGTTTTGGGGTACATGTGAAGAACATGCAAAATTGTTGCATAGGTACACACGTGGCAGTGTGATTTGCTGCCTTCCTCCCCATCACCTACATCTGGCATTTCTCCCCTTGCTATCTCTCCCCAGCTCCCCACCCCCCACCGTCCCTCCCCTATTTCCCACCAACTGACCCCAGTGTGTAGTGCTCCCCTCCCTGTGTCCATGTGTTCTCATTGTTCAACACCTGCCTATGAGTGAGAACATGCGGTGTTTGACCTTCTCCTCTTATGTCAGTTTGCTGAGAATGATGGTTTCCAGGTTCATCCATCTCCCTACAAAGGACACAAACATCATTTTTGATGGCTGCATAATATTCCATGGTGTATATGTGCCACATTTTCCCTTTCCAGTCTATCATCAATGGGCATTTGGGTTGGTTCCAGGTCTTTGCTATTGTAAACAGTGCCGCAATGAACATTCGTGTGCACGTGTCCTTATAGTAGAATGATTTGTAATCCTCTGGATATATACCTAGTAATGGGATTGCTGGGTCAAAAGGAATTTCTATTTCTAGATCTTTGAGGAATCGCCACTCTGTCTTCCACAATGGTTGAACTAATTTACACTCCCACCAACAGTGCAAAAGCGTTCCTATATCTCCACATCCTCCCCAGCATCTGTTGTCTCCAGATTTTTTAACGATCACCATTCGAACTGGTGTGAGATGGTATCTCATGTTGTTTTGATTTGCATTTCTCTGATGACCAGTGATGATGAGCACTTTTACATATGTTTGCTGGCCTCATGTATGTCTTCTTTTGTAAAGTGTCTGTTCATATCCTTTGCCCACTTTTGAATGGGCTTGTTAGTTTTTTTCTTGTAAATCTGTTTTAGTTCTTTGTAAATTATGGATATCAGTCCTTTGTCAGATGGGTAAACTGCAAAAATTTTTTCCCATACTTTTGGTTGCCGATTCGCTCTAATGACTGTTTCTTTTGCTGTGCAGAAGCTGTGGAGTGTGATTAGGTCCCATTTGTCTATTTTGGCTTTTGTTGTCAATGCTTTTGGTGTTTTGGTCATGAAGTCCTTGCCTACACCTATGTCCTGAATGGTTTTGCCTAGATTTTCTTCTGGGTTTTTATGGTGTTAGGTCTTATGTTTAAGTCTTTAATCCATCTGGAGTTAATTTTAGTGTAAGGTGTCAGGGAGGGGTCCAGTTTGTGCTTTCTGCACATGTCTAGCCAGTTTTCCCAACACCAATTATTGAACAGGGAATCCTTTCCCCATTGCTTGTTTTTGTCTGGTTTGTCAAAGATCAGATGGTTGTAGATATGTTGTGTTGCCTCCGAGACCTCTGTTCTGTTCCATTAGTCTATATCTCTGTTTTGGTACCAGTACCATGCTGTTTTGATTACTGTAGCCTTGTAGTATAGTTTGAAGTCTGGTAGTGTGATGCCTCCCACTTTGTTCTTTTTGCTTAGAATTGACTTGGCTATGCAGGCTCCCTTGTGGTTCCATATGAAGTTTAAGGTGGTTTTTTCCAGTTCTACGAAGAAGGTCATTGGTAGCTTGATGGGGATAGCTTTGAATCTGTAAATTACTTTGGGCAGTATGGCCATTTTCATGATATTGATTCTTCCTAACCATGAACATGGAATGTTTCTCCATCTGTTTGTGTCCTCTCTTATTTCGTTGAGCAGTGGCTTGTAGTTCTCCTTGAAGAGGTCCTTTACGTTCCTTGTTAGTTGTATTCCTAGGTATTTTATTCTCTTTGTGGCAATTGTGAATGGCACTTCGTTCTTGATTTGGCTCTCTTTAAGTCTGTTATTGGTGTATAGGAATGCATGTGATTTTTGCACATTGATTTTGTATCCTGAGACTTTGCTGAACTTACTTTTCAGTTTCAGGAGGTTTGGGGCTGAGACGATGGGGTCTTCTAGATATACAATCATGTCGTCTGCAAATAGAGACAATTTGACTTCCTCCTTTCCTATTTAAATGCCCTTTATTTCTTTTTCTTGCCTGATTGCTCTGACTAGAACTTCTTTTTTTTTTTTTCCCCCATTTATTTATTTTATTGCATTTTACATTTTGGGGTACATGTGAAGAACATGCAAAATTGTTGCATAGGAACACACGTGGCAGTGTGATTTGCTGCCTTCCTCCCCATCACCTACATCTGGCATTTCTCCCCTTGCTATCTCTCCCCAGCTTCCCACCCCCCACCCTCCCTCCCCTATTTCCCCCCAACTGACCCCAGTGTGTAGTGCTCCCCTCCCTGTGTCCATGTGTTCTCATTGTTCAACACCCGTAGAAATTCTAATACTATATTGAATAGCAGTGGTGAAAGAGGGCATCCTTGTCTGGTGCCACATTTGAAGGGGAATGCTTCTAGTTTTTGCCTATTCAGTATGATATTGGCTGTTGGTTTGTCATAAATAGCTTTTATTATTTTGAGATACATTCCATCAATACCTAGCATATTGAGGGTTTTTATCATAAAGGGCTGTTGAATTTTGTCAAAGGCCTTCTCTGCATCAGTTGAGATAATCATGTGGTTTTTGTCTTTGGTTCTGTTTATGTGGTGAATTACGTTTATAGACTTGCGTATGTTGAACCAGGCTTGAATCCCCGGGATGAAGCCTACTTGATCATGGTGGATGAGCTTTTTGATGTGCTGTTGCAATTCGCTTGTCAGTATTTTATTGAAGATTTTTGCATCTACGTTCATCATGGATATTGGCCTGAAGTTTTCTTTTCTTGTTGAGTCTCTGCCGGGTTTTGGAATCAGGATGATGTTGGTGTCATAAAATGATTTGGAAAGAATTCCCTCTTTTTGCATTGTTTGGGATAGTTTCAGAAGGAATGGTACCAGCTCCTCTTTGTATGTCTGGTAGAATTCGGCTGTGAACCCGTCTGGACCTGGGCTTTTTTTGGGTGGTAAGCTGTTAATTGCTGCCTCAACTTCAGACCTTGTTATGGGTCTGTTCAGGGTTTCGGCTTCTTCCTGGTTTAGGCTTGGGAGGAGGCAAGTGTCCAGGAATTTATCCATTTCTTCTAGGTTTACTAGTTTATGTGCATAGAGTTATTTGTAATAATCTCTGATGATGGTTTGAATTTCTGTGGAATCTGTGGTGATATCCCTTTATCATTTTTTATTGCATCAATTTGGTTATTCTCTCTTTTTTATTAATCTAGCTAGTGGTCTGTCTATTTTGTTGATCTTTTCAATAAACCAGCTCCTGGATTTATTGATTTTTTGAAGGGTTTTTTGTGTCTCTATCTCCTTCAGTTCTGCTCTGACCTTAGCTATTTCTTGTCTTCTGCAGACTTTGAGTTTTTTTGATCTTGCTTCTCTAGCTTTTTAAGTTTTGATGATAGGGTGTCAATTTTTGATCTCTCCTTGCTTCTCATGTGGGCACTTATTGCTATATATTTTCCTCTAGAGACTGCTTTAAATGTGTCCCAGAGATTCTGGTATGTTGTGTCTTCATTCTCGTTGGTTTCAAAGAACATCTTTATTTCTGTCTTCATTTCATTGTTTATCTGTCTACATTCAAGAGCAAGTTGTTCAGTTTCCATGAAGCTGTGCGGTTCTGGGTTAGCTTTTGCATTCTGAGTTGTAACTTGATTGCACTGTGGTCTGAGAGACTGTTTGTTATGATTTCCGTTCTTTTGCATTTGCTGAGGAGTGATTTACTCCCAACTATGTGGCCAATTTTAGAGTAGGTGTGATGTGGTGCTGAGAAGAATGTATATTCT
>NW_022436946.1:8349304-8368388 GCF_009761245.1 Sapajus apella | reverse complement strand
AGAATATACATTCTTCTCAGCACCACATCACACCTACTCTAAAATTGACCACATAATTGGGAGTAAATCACTCCTCAGCAAATGCAAAAGAACGGAAATCGTAACAAACAGTCTCTCAGACCACAGTGCAATCAAGTTAGAACTCAGAATTCAAAAACTAACCCAGAACCGCACAGCTTCATGGAAACTGAAAAATATTTTTTAACAAATGAAACACACCTATAAGATATATATTTAAAAAAATACTTAAAAGGGCAAAACTAAGAGTTATAGGCCTTAAAGAGCAGGTAAAGAAAGGAATAGTAGAAAGTTTATTCAAGGGAATAATAACAGAGAAATTTCCAAATTTAGAAATAGAAATAAATATCGAAGGGCAAGAAGGGTATAGAACACCACTGTGACTTAACCAAAAAAAGAATACCACAACACATGTAATAATCAACTCCCAAATGTCAAGGATAAGGAAAGGATCCTGAAGGCAACAAGAGAAAAGAAAAATAGTAATATACAACTGAGCTCTAATATATCTGGCAGAAGACTTTTTGGTGGATATCTTATGATCCAGGAGAGAGTAGCATGACATATTTAAAGTGATGAAAAGAAAAATATTTTACTCCACAATAGTACATTTTGTGAAAATACATTTCAATTGTGAAGGAGAGAAACAAAAGCTGAATTTCATTAATACCAGACCTGTCCTACAAGATATGCTAAAAGGAGTACTTCAATCAGAAAGAAAAGGATGTTAATGTCCCATAAGAAATCCTGAAGATATGAAACTCACTGGTAATTGTAAGTATACAGAAAAACACAAAATATAATAATATTATAACTCTAATGTGTAAACTGCTTTTAAGTAGAAAGTATAAAACATTAACCAATCAGAATTAATAACTACAACAACTTTTCAAGATGTAGACTGTGCAATAAGATGTATATAGAAAAAACAAATGGTTTGAAAGTGTGGAAACAACGTTAAGTATACAGTTTATTAAATTTTATTTTGCTTGTTTTTTAGTTGGTGTGCCTACATAAGCAGTGTTAAGTTTGTTATCAGCTGAAAATAATGGGTTATAGGAAACCATTTGCAAGTCTCAGGGTAATCTTAAATCAAAAAACACACAATGGACACACAACAAATAAAAAGCATGAAATTAAATCATACTGCCAGAGTAAAACACCTTCATTAAAAGGAAGACAGAAAGAAAGGAAAGAAGAAAGAGAAGACCATAAAACCACTGGCAAACAAATAAGAAAATGGCAGGAGTTAGTCCTTACTTAATGATAATTGTATTTATTGGAAATAAACTAAATTTTCCAATAAAAAGGCAAACAGTGACTAAATAGATAAAAATTAAAAAACAAGAACTTGATAATCTGTTGCCTACAGGAAATACGCTTTACTTATAAAGACACATATACACTGAAAATAAAGAGATGGAAAAAAATATTCCATGCCAGTAAAAACCAAAAAACAACAGGATTACTTATACTTAGACAAACTATATTTCAAGATAAAAGTACAACAAAAGACAAAGAAGGTCATTATATAATGACAAAGGTGTTGATTCACCAAGAGGATATTAAAATTATAAATATGCATGCATTCAACACTGGCAGACCAAGATATAAAAAGTAAATATTATCAGGGATGGACCACAATACAATTATAACTAGAGTCCAGCACCCCACTTTTAGCACTGGACTAATTTTTCCAGACCGAAAATCAACAACAAAATCAGACTTAATCTGTAATATATACCAAACATACCTAATATATATTTACGAAGCATTTCATCCAATGGATTTAGAAAACATATTATTTTCCTCAGCACATTGATCATACTCAAGAAAAAAATATATGTTAGGTCACAAAGCAAGTCTTAAAACATTAAAAAAAATACTATCAAGTGTCTTCTCTGCCCACAATAAAATAAAGTTAGAAATCAATAACTTGAGAAAATTTGAAAATTATAAAACACATAGAAATTAAGGAATGTGCTCCAAAATGACCAGTAGGTCAACGAATAAAGAAAGAAGGAAATTGAAAAATTTCTTGAAACAAATGCTAATGGAAACACAACGTACAAAACCTACTGGATACAGCAAAAGTGGCACTAAGAAGGAAGTTTATAGCTGTAAGTGCCTACATCAGAAAAGAATAAAAATTTTATATAAAGAACCCAATGATGAATCTTAAAAAATAGAAAAGTATCATGAAACAACACCTAAAAATAGTCAAAGAAAAGAAATAATAATGATGAGAGCAGAATCAATGAAATAGAAACATAGAAATCAATACAAAACAATCAACAAAAGAAAAAATTTTTAAAGATGAAATTGGCAAACAGAATAACAAAAAAAGAGTGGAGACACAAATAAATAAAATCAGAGATGGAAAAGCAGACATTACAACTAACACCATAGAAACTCAAAGATCATGAGAGGCTACAATGAGCAACTACATGTCAATCAATTGCAAAACTTGGAAGAAATGGATAAACACCTGACACACACAAACTACCAAAATTTAACCATTAAAAAAAATCCAAAATATGAACAGACCAATAGCAAATAACAAGATCAAAGCCATAATAAAAAGTCTCCAAGTAAAGAAAAGCCTAGGACCCAATGGCTTTACTGCTGAATTCTACCAAACATTTAAAGAAGAATTAATACAAATTCTACTCAAACTATAAACACAGAGAGAATACCTTCAAGCTCATTCTATGAGGCCAATATTACCCTGATACCAAAATCAAAGACACATTAAAAAAAAACAAAACAAAACTATAAGCCAATATCTCTGATAAGCATTGATGTAAAAATCCTACACAACATACTAGCAAATGACATAAACAACACATTAATAATATTATTCATCATGACTAAGTGAGATTTATCCCAGAGATGCATTTTTCAACGTATGCAAATCACTCAGTGTGATACATCATGTTCAGCAGAGTGAAGGGTAAAAACCATATGATCATTTCAATTGTTGCTGAAAAATCATTTGATAAAATTCAATATCCCTTTATGATAAAAACCCTCAAAAAAAAAACTGGGTATAGAAGGAACAAAATACTATATATACATAATATTATATATATACATATATAAACATATATATAAACATAATAAAAGCAACATACGACATACCCACAGCTAATATACTAAATGGTGAGAAACTAAAAGCCTTTCCTCTAAGATCTGGAATACAATAAGGTTGCTCACTTTCATTACTGTTATTCAACATGTACTAGAAGTCCTGCCTAGAGAAATCAGACAAGAGAAAGAAATAAAGGGAATCAAAATTGGAATGAAAGAAGTCAAATTATCCTTGTTTACAGACAATATGATCTTATATTTTAAAAAATGATTCAAACTTATAACAAATTCAGTAAAATTACAGGAAACAAAATAAACATACAAAAATCAGTAGCATTTCTATAACCCAAGAGCAAACAATTGACACAAGACATCAAGAAAGTAATCCCATTTACAGTAGCTACAAATAAAATTAAATTCCTGGGAATTAATTTAACAAAAGAAGTAAAATATTTCTGTAATAAAAATATTTAAACATCAGTGAAAGAAATTGAAATGGACAAGAAAAAAATTGGAAGACATTCCATGTTCGTAGATTGGAAGTATCAATTATGTCAAAATATTCATAACTACCCAAAGCAAGCTATAGATTCAATGCAATCTCTATCAAAATGCCAAATACGTTTTTTACAAAATAGAAAAAAAATTCTGAAACATATATGAAACCACAAAACATTCAGTACTGTCAAATACATCCTAAGCAAAAGAAAAAAAAAAATTGGAGGAATGATATTATATGACTTCAAATTCTGCTACAGAGGTATAGTAACCAAAGAGCACGGTAGTGACATTAAAACAGCCACATAGATCAGTGGAACAGAATAAAGGGCCCAGAAACATAATGCATCTACAGTGAACTCATTTTCAACAAAGGTGCCAAGAACAGACATTGGGGAAGGACAGTCTCTTTAATAAATGATACTGGGAAACCTGGGTCTCCGTATACAGAAGAATGAAATTTGACCCCTATCATTTGCCATGTGTAAAAATCAAATAAAAATGGAGTATTGAATAAATATCTACAATCTCATGTTTATTGTGGCGCTATTCATAACAGCCAAGATGTGGAAGCAAATTCAGTGTTCATCAATAGATAAATGGATAATGTGATACATATACACAATGGAGTACTAACCACCCAAAAGAAAATATGATATCTTGTCATTTACAACAACATGAATGGAACTGGAGGTCATTATGTTAAGTGAAATAAGCTAGGCAAAAGAGTGAAGGAGAAGCAGCCACATCTTACATGGCCAGAGAGGGAGGAAGAGAGATGGGGAAGGTGCTGAGACCAGGTTCCATGGCATGGGAGAGGCTCAGCTCCCACACTAGGATGTGTTCTTCCAGGCCCATGGTGCCTCACTCACCCAAGAATGGGAGGGAGAACCCCGCTGGGTGTGGTGTGCTAGTTTTAAGTAAATATTGGACCCCAAAGAGGTTTGCAGAAAGCGATTTATTTAGGCAGAGAGAGAAAAGGGAGAAAGAAATAGAGAGCAGCTCCCATGATGCCGTGGAAGGGGATCCAGAAGTGGAGTCTGCCCAGGTGAGAGAGAAGGGGAATTTTAACCTCAGAGTAATTCTCACCCCATTCAGGTTTTTTGTCCTATGAAAGGAATTCCTGTAAATTTCCGCTAGAGTAATTAATCTTTCTATCTTCCCACACTCGCAAAAGTTAAACAAATCCCTCTAAGTTCCTGAACGGAGACGTGGAATAAAGCAGGTCGGGCATATTGCTGGGAAGTTCTTGTCTTTGAAACTAGGCCCCTTGTGGACTCAGGAAGAGAATACATTCCTTCAGCGTTACACACTTTTAAATAACCAGATCTGAGTACTTACTATCACAAGAGCAGAAATGGGGAGGGGGGATCTGCCCCCATAATGCAATCTCCTCCCACCAGGCTCCACCTTTAACACTGGGTATTACAGTTCAACATAATATTTGGGTGGGAACACAAATCTAAATCATATCACTTACCAATCCACCAGTTTATGTTATTTCTAAGTATGTGATATTATCAACAGAGCAGCTCTAAATATGGGCGTACACGTTTTACATGAACATGTGTCCTCATTGCTCTCGGTTAAGTACCTAGTAGAGGATTTCTGAGTAGGATGGGAATGTAGGTTTAAGTTTCTAAGAGATGCTCTGTCAAATTGATTTGCAATATAGATGTAACATGTTGCATTCTCACCTGCAATATCTGAGAGTACTGTTATTCCTCATCTTCAAAAGAATTTATTAGTGTCAGTTTTTATTTATTTGATCCATGCTAATAGGTGTTTGGTACTCATTATTGCAGTTTTAATTTCCATTTCCTTAATGACTTAGGACATTTATGTGCTTACTTACTAGTTGTATATCTCCTTCAGTAAAATACTATTACAATCTTTTGCCATTTAATTGGATTATTTATTTTCTTTGTAATGAGATTTGAAAGTTCTTTCCATAACTTGGTTACCAGTTCTTTGTCACCTCTGTACTTGGCAAATATTGTCTACCTATCTGTGGCTTATCATTTCTTTTTCTTTGGTAAAAGTTGTCTATTTTGAAGACCAGAATTTTTAAACTTTAATGACTTCTACTGTATTAGGTTTTTTCTTTTTTGAATTATGCTTTTTGTGGGCTAAGAAACTAAAATTTATGAACATTTATATTTCCTGGAAGTTTTACAGTTTTAGGTTTTAAATTTATGTCTATGATTCATTCCAATTTAATTTCAAATTTAGTTCAAAGTATGAATTGAAGTTCTTTTTTGCATGTCGATATCTAATTATCAGTGCCATTTGTGGAAAATGATGTTGGTAGGTGAACTTCTAGTTTTCTTCCTTATATTCAAGCTATCAATGTGTTTATATTTCGCTAATACTACATTCTCTTGAATACAACAGATTTATGGTAATCTTGAATTCAGTAGTTTAAAAAAATACATACATTTTGAGTATTAACTTTCCTATAGTATAATATCTTAAATTTCTAAATACAAATTATTTTATTTCCATGACATTTTTCTTCTCAGTTTACCTGTTAAATATTTAATCTATAATTTGAAATGCTACCATGCTATCAAATATTAGAAAATTCCATTTTGCATTTCTTATTTGGCCTTTTACATAAAATATATCCCTGAGATCAGTATATCATTAACATTGTCGAATAAGACCTCCCATTTTTTTCTAAACTGAAAATATTTAACTATATGATTCAATTTACTCAATCTAAATAGTAAGTTATATAAGATATTTGTCAGAATATTTTCAAAGTTTATTACAAAGGGGAAAATACAATTATAATAAAGCTAATAAATGAGATATGCCTATGTTTTTCCCAGGCTTCTTTTCCCTGGAGGTAAAAATAAATTAATGGTAGTAGCTATAATCCTGTCCAAATAAGGTTTCTAACCCTACTTGTTCATACGATAATTTCTAGTCACATTCAAAGTCACTCTCTGTCATCTCTGGAAATTTTCATGCAGTTGCTCACATGTAATTAACAACTAGAATATCAGCCAAAGTTATCCTGCAGTGCCTACCATATTTTCAATCGCTATTCTGATACTTGGTCTATGCCTATCTCTAGTGCTCTCAAAATCACCTGACAAAATCTCATTACTGTATCTTTGGCATATTTTCAATTTAAAAGTAATAAACTCGGATAAGAATTGTATGGTTAATCTTGCGTGTGTTCCTATGCAACAATTTTGCATGTTCTTCACATGTACCCCAAAACCTAAAATGCAATAAAATAAATAAATGGGGAAAAAAAAAAAGAATTGTATGGTTAAAAACAATGGTCAATTATATGAATCAAATGTATGGCTGGCTAAAAATTTTTTAATCTTTATTCTTTCTTGGCTTAGGAAACACAATCAGAATCTGATTCTCTCTACAATTAACCCTTGATTCGGATTTTTTATTATCTGTCACCTGGAGAATTAGCAAACCTCTTATTTCCAAATCACCTATCTCTTTTTCTTCTAGTTTTTCCCATTGGCAAAATGTATAACTGTGGCAAAAACAAATCTTATCATATCAATTATTTCATAATTGTTGTATTTCTCTGTACACATGGCAGATCAAACAAATATTTTTAATATATCACTCTCATGAATTCTAGAAAAGTATAATAAATGGATTTAAAATAATGGTTTAATTGGCCCAAATGTAGTTAGTGGTGAATTCTACCAAGTATTTAAGTAAGAAATTATACCAATTCTCTACAATCTCTTCCGGAAGATAGGCACAGGGGAAATACTTCATAATTCCTTCTATGAGTTCAGTATGACCCTAATGCCAAAACCAAACAAATATATTACAAAAAAGAAAACTACAGAACAGTGTCTCTCACAAACACAGATAAAAAAATCCTCAACAAGATACTAGAAAATAGAATTCAGCAATGCATTATGAGAATTATATGCGACAACCAAGTGGGACTTGTCCCAGCAATGCAAGACTGGTTCAAGATTCAAAAAGAAAGTAATGCAATCTATCACGTGAACAAGCTAAGGAAGAAAAGGCACATGTTTGTATCAATAGATACAGGAAAATCATTTGATACAACTCAGCAGCAATTTATGATAAAAACCCTCAGAAAAGTAGAAATAGAAGGGAACTTTCTCAACTTTATGAAGAATATCTATTGAAAACCTCACCAAATATCCTACTTAATTATGAAAATCTTAATCAAATTTTTCTATTAAGATCAGAAAAATATAAGAATGTCCTCTTACCACTCCTTTTCAATATTTTCTTGAAAGTGGCAGATAGTACAATAAGACAAGAAAACAAAATATCTTTTATATAGATTGAGACGAAAAGAATTGTCATTATTCTCAGATGGCATAACTGTCTATGTAGAGAATCAGAAAGAAATGACCAAAAAAAAGAGAAAAAAAACTCCTGGAACTAGTAAGCAGTTATAGCAAAGTTTTGGGATACAAGGTTAATATACAAAAGTCAATCATTTTCCTAACTACCAGTATTGAACAAATGGAATTTCAAATTGAAAACACAAGACCACTTACTAACACCCCAAAAGTGAAATACGTAGTTGTAAATCTGACAAAATATATGCAAGATCTATATATCTATAAGAAGAAAACTATGAAACTCTCATGAAATAAATTAAACAGAAACTAAAGAAATGGAGAGACATTCCAGTTCATAAATAGGAAGCTTCAATATTGTCAACATGTTAGTCTTTCCCAACTTCATCTATAAATTCCATGGAATCCCAATCAAAATTCTAGCAAATCATTTTGTTCATATTGATAAACTAATAATTTTTACATTGAGAGACTAAAGATTCAGAATAGCCAACAAAATATTGAAGAAAATTGAAGTCAGAGGACTGATACCATCCACCTTCAAACTTACTTTAAAGCTACTAATTAATACACTGTATTATTGATACAAGATAAAATAAAACAGGCAAATAGGTAAATTAAGTACAACAGAAATTCCAGAAATAGACCCACTTAAATATAGTCAAATTACTTCTTTTTTAAAAAGCAGAAACAATACAATGGAAAAAATATAATCATTTAAACAAATAGTGTTTGTATGGTTTGGCTGTGTCTCCATTCAAATCTCATCTTCAATTGTAACTCCCACAATACCCATTTGTTGTAGGAGAGACCCTGTGGGAGGAATTTGAATCATAGGAGCGGGTGTTTACCATGTAATTCTCATGAGAGTGAAAAAGTTTTACCAGATCTGATGGTTTTATAAAGGAGAATTTCCCTGCACACAAGCTATTTTCTCTTTTCTGCCACCAGGTGAGATGTGCCTTTCCTTTCTGCCATGATTGTGAGACCTCCCCAACCATGTAGAACTAAGACTCCATTAAACCTCTTTTTTTGTAAATTGTCCAGTATCAGACATATCTGTGTCAGCAGTGTCAAAACAGACTAATACAGTAAATTAGTACCAGTAGAGTGGGGCACTACTGAAAAGATACCCCAAAAATGTGGAAGCAAACTCGGAACTGGATAACAGACATAAGTTGGAACAGTATGGAGGGCTCAGAAGAAGATTGGAAAATACGGAAAGTTTTGGAACTCCCTAGAGACGTGTTGAATGGCTTTGACAAAAATGCTGATAATGATATGGACAATTAAATCCAGGCTAAGGTGGTCTCAGATGGAGATGAGGAACTTGTTGGGAACTAGAGAAAATGTACTGTTGTTATGTTTTGTCAAAGAGACTAGCAGCAGTTTGTCAGTGCCCTAGAGATTTGTGAAACTTTGAACTTAAAAGAGATGATTTAGGATTTCTGGCAGAAGAAATTTCTAAGAAGCAAAGCATTTAAAATGTGACCAGGGTGCTCTTAGAGACGTTCAGTTTTGTTTTTTGGGTTTTTTATTCTTTAAATATATATATACACACATATATATATATATATACACATATATATATATGTGTGTGTATATATATGTATGTATGTATATATATATGTGTGTATATATAGGTATGTATATATATATGTGTATATATGTATGTGTATATATATATGTATGTGTATATATATATGTGTGTATATATATACATATATGTGTGTGTGTGTGTATATATATACATTTTTTATTGCACTTTAGGTTCTGGGGTACATGTGCAGAACATGCAGGATTGTTGCATAGGTACATACATGGCAATGTGGTTTGCTGCCTCCATCCCCCACAGCATCTATATCTGGCATTTATCCCCATGTTATCCCTCCCCAACTTCCTACCCCCTGCTGTCCCTCCCCTAGTCCCCCCCAAGAGCACATTCATTGCAATACTGTTTACAATAGCAAACACCTGGAACCAACCCAAATGTCCATCAATGATAGACTGGACAAGGAAAATGTGGCACATATACACCGTGGAATACTATACAGCCATAAAAAATGATGAGTTTGTGTCCTTCGTAGGGACATGGATGAATCTGGAAACCATCATTCTCAGCAAACTGACACAAGAACAGAAAATCAAACACCACATGTTCTCATTCATAGGCAGGTGTTGAACAATTAAAACACATGGACACAGGGAGGGGAGCATCACACACTGAAGCATTCAGTTTTAAAAGGGAAACATACCATAAAAGTTTGTACAATTTGCAACCTGACAATGGAATCTCAGCCTATATTTCAGAAGATGTATGGAAATTCCTAGATGCCCAGGCAGAAGTTTGCTGCAGAGGCAGTGTCCTCATGGAGAACCTTTGCTAGGGCGGTGCAGAAAGAAAATGTGGGGTCAGATCCCCAACACAGAATCTCTACTGTGCACTGCCTAGTGTGAGCTGTGAGACACGGCCACGGTATCCCAGACACCAAATGGCAGATCCACTGACAGCTTTCCATGTATGCCTGGAAAAGCTGCGGACACTCAACATCAGCTTATGAAAGCAGTCAGGAGTGGGGATACTATACCCTGTAAAGCCACAGGTACAGAGGTGCTCAAGGTCATGGGAGTCCACCTCTTGAATCAGTGTGACTTGGATATGAGAAATGGAGTTAAAAGGGATAATTATGAGACATGGAGTCAAAGGTTTGACTGCCCCACTGCATTTTGGGCTTGCATGAGGCATTTGTTTTGGCCAATTTCTCCAATTTGGAATGGCTGTATTTACCCAATGCCTGTACTCCCATTGTATATAGAAAGTAACTGACTTCTTTTTGATTTTGCAGGCTCATATGCACAAGGAACTCGCCTTGTCTCAGATGAGACTTTGGATTGTGAACTTTTGAGTTAATGCTAAGTGAGTTAAGATTTTGTTAGGAAGGCATGATTCATTTTGAAATATGAGAACATGAGATTTAGGAAGGGTCAGGGGTGTAACGATACAGTTTGGCTGTTTCCTCACCCAAATTTCATCTTGAATTTCTATGTGTTGTTTGAGGGACCCAGCAGGAGGTGACTGAATTATGGGGTTGAGTTTTTCCCATGTTGTTCTCATGATACTGAATGAGTCTCTTGAAATCTGATAGTTTTATTAGGGAGAGTTTTCCTGTACAAGCTCTCTTTTTGCCTGCTGCCATCCATGTAAGATGTGACTTGCTCCTTCTTGCCTTCTGCCATGACTGTGAGGTCTCCCCATCCATGTGAAACTATTAAGTCTGTTAAACCTCTTTCTTCTGTAAATTTCCCAGTCTCAGCTACATCTTTACCAGTAGTGTGAAAACAGACCAATACATGCATGCAAAAAAGTAATAAATCTCAGTACAGGTCTTTTATCTTTCAGAAAAATAACTCAAAATGGATTATTTGCCAAAAAAAGTGCAAAGCTAAAAAGCTTCTAGAACATAAGACAGAAGATAAACAAAAATCTAATTGACCTTTGGTATAAAACTTTTTTCCATACAAAAATCACCAAATGAGTGTTTATAACAGCTATATTCATAACTGCCAAAGCTTGGAAGTAATCAGGATGTCCCTCAGTAGTTGAATGGATTTCTAAAAACCTGTGGTACATCCAGACAATAGATAATTCAGTGTTAAAATATTAGCAATCAAGCCATGAAAAATCATGAAGGAAACTTGAATAACACTACTAAGTGAAAAAAGCTGATCTGAAAAGATTACATACTGCATAATTCCAACTATATGACACTCTAGAAAAGGCAACACTATAGAGACAATTTTGTTAGCACAGACCAGGGTGGAGATTTGGACTAATACCAAGAAAGCTTGTGAAAAGGAACTGCACATCTGACAGAAGGGAGAATTGAAAGTGGGGTGGGGGATATGACCAGACAGGCCCCTCCCTCACAAGATCCAGTAACCAGAGCCTCTCTCCCGGGAGTTTTGCAGTTAACACATCCTCCACCTGGGGAACAGCAGCCTCAGCAGAGGGAAAGAGCCCGCCATTGGGAAGGCAGGGCTAACCCCACCAGTTCTGAAACCAGGCGAAGAATAAACAGGAGCCTGGCTTGGACAGTGGCAGCCCAGCACCGCCTCCACAGGCAGACAATGGACAGATGGTCTCAAGTGGCACAGTGACATCTGCATTAAAAAAAAGAAAGCCTCGTACAGGGGAAATAACCCCAACTTTAACAGAAAGGATGTCCACTCAGAGAAGATGGAAAGAAACCAGCACAAAAAGGACAAAAACATCAAAGTCCAGAACACCTCTCCTCCCCAGAGAGATCACAATGACTCACCAGCATGGCAACAAAATAGGTCAGAAAATGATTTTGATGAGCTGACAGAAGTAGCCTTCAGAAGATAGGTGACAACAAACTTCTTGAGCTAAAATAACATGTTTTAAACCAACGCAAAGAAATTAAGAACCTTGAAAAAAGATTAGACGAAATGCTAACTAAAACAACTAGCTTAGAGAAGAACATAAGCAACTTGATGGAGCTGAAAAACACAGCATGAGAACTTCATGAAGTATACACAAGTTTCAATAGCTGAATCAATCAAGCAGAAGAAAGTATATCAGAGATCAAAGATCAACCCAACGAAATAAAAAGATAAGGCAAGACAAGAAAAATAGAGTGAAAAGAAATCAACAAACCCTCCACAAAATATGGGATTATGCAAAAAGACTTAATCTACACTTGATCAGTGTACCTGAAGAGGATGCGGAAAATGAATCCAAGCTGGAAAACACTCTTCAAAATATTATCCAGGAGAACTTCCCCAACCTAGCAAGGCAGGCCAACATTCAAATACAGGAAATACAAAGAACACCACAGAGATACTCCTCAAGAAGAGAAACCCCAAGACACATAATCGTCATATTAACCAGAGTTGAAATGAAGGAAAAAAATGCTAAAGGCAGCCAGAGATAAAGTTCGGGTCACCCACAAAGGAAAGCCTGTCAGACTCACAGCAGATCTCTCAGCACAATCCCTACATGCCAGAAGAGACTGAGGACCAATATTCAACATCCTTAAAGAAAAGAACTTTCAACCCAGAATCTCATATCCAGCCAAACTAAGCTTCATAAGTGAATGAGAAATAAAATCCTTTAAAGACAAGCAATTACCAAGAGATTTCGTTGCCACCAGACCTGCCTTACAAGAGCTCCTGAAGGAAGCACTAAACACAGAAGAAAACATCTAGTACCAGCCATTGCACAAACAAACCAAATGGTAAATGCCAACTACACAATGAGGAAACTACATCAACCAACAGGCAAAACAAACAACCAGAAACAAAATGGCAGGATCAAATTCACACATAATAATATTAATGTTAAATGTAAATGGTCTAAATGCCCCAATCAAAAGACACAGACTGGCTAAAGTCAAAACCCATCAGTGTGCTGTATTCAGGAGACCCATCTCACATGCAAAGACACACATAGACTCAAAATAAAGGGATGGAAGAAGATCTACCAAGCAAATGGAGAGCAAAATAAAAACAGGGTTTGCAATTTTAGTCTCTGATAAAATTGACTTTAAACCAACAAAGATCAGAAGAGAAAAAGAAGGACACTACATAATGGCAAAAGGATCAATACGACAAGAAGAGCTAACTATCCTAAATATATATGCACCCAGTACAGGAGTGCACAGATACATAAAGCAAGCTCTTAATTACCTACAAAGAAACTTAGACAACCACACAATAATAGTGGGAGACTTTAACACTCCAATGTCAACATTAGGCAGATCAATGAGAAAGAAAATTAACAAGGATATACAGGACTTGAATGCAGAACTGGAACAAGTGGACCTAATAGACATCTACAGAACGCTCCACCCCACAGCCACAGAGTATACATTCTTCTGAGTACCACATCATACTTATTCTGAAATTGACCACATAATTGGAAGTAAATCACTCCTCAGCAAATGCAAAAAAGCAGAAATCATAACAAACAGTCTCTCAGACCACAGTGCAATCAAATTAGATCTCAGGATTAAGAAACTAACTCAAAACTGCACAACTACATGGAAACTGAACAACCTGCTCCTGAATGTTGACTAGATAAACAATGAAATGAAGGCAGAAATAAGTTCTTCGAAACCAACGAGAACAAGGACACAATGTATTAGAATTTCTGGGATACATTTAAAGCAGTGTCTAGAGGGAAATTTATAGCAATAAATGCCCACATGAGAAACAAGGAAAGATCTGAAATCAACACCCTATCATCAAAATTGAAAGAACTAGAGGAGCAAGATCAAAAAACCTCAAAGCTAGCAAAAGACAAGAAATGACTAAGATCAGAGCAGAAATGAGGGGGATAGAGACACAAAAAACCTTCAAAAAATCAATAAATCCAGGAGCTGGTTTTTCAAAAAAAAAAATCAACAAAATAGACCACTAGCCATATTAATAAAGAAGAAATGAGAAGAATCAAACAGATGCAATAAAAAAAAAGATAAAGGGGATATCACCACCAATCCCACAGAAATACAAACTACCTTAAGAGATTACTAAAAACAACTCTATACACATAAACCAGTAAGCCTGGAAGAAATGGATAAATTCATGGACACTTGCACCCTACCAAAACTAAACCAGGAAGAAGTTGAAACCCTCAATAGACCAATAACAAGGGCTGAAGTTGAGGCAGCAATTAACAGCCTACTAAATGAAAAGAGTCCAAGTTCAGATAGGTTCACAGTCGAATTCTACCAGATGTACAAAGAGGAGCTGGTACTAATCATTCTGAAACTATTCCAAACAATACAAAAAGAGGTAATCCTCCCAACTCATTTTATGAGACCAACATCATCCTAATACCAAAACCCAGCAGAGACGCAACAAAAAAAGAAAACTTCAGGCCAATCTCCATGATGAACATAGATGCAAAAATCTTCAATAAAATACTGGCAAGCCAATTGCAACAGCACATCAAAAGCTTATCCATCATGATCAAGTAGGCTTCATTCCAGGGATGCAAAGCTGGTTCAATATATGCAAGTCCATAAACATAATCCACCACATAAACAGAACCAAAGACAAAAACCACATGATTATCTCAATTGATGCAGAGAAGGCCTTTGACAAAATTCAACAGTCCTTTATGCTAAAAACTCTCAATAAACTAGGTGTCGATGAAACCTATCACAAAATAATAAAAGCTATTTATGACAAACCCACTGCCAATATCATACTGAATGGGTAAAAACTGGAAGCATTCTTTTTGAAATCTGGCACTAGACAGGGACACCCTCTCTCTCCACTCTTATTAAATATAGTATTGGATGTTTTAGCCAGAGTAATCAGGCAAGAAAAAGAAATAAAGGGTATTCAATTAGGAAAAGAGGAAGTCATATTGTCTCTATTTGAAGATGACATGATTATATATTTAGAAGACCCCATCATCTCATCTCAAACTCTCCTTAAGCTGATAAACAACTTCAGCAAAGTCTCCGGATACAAAATCAATGTGAAGAAATCACAAGCATTCCTATACACCAATAACAGACAAACAGAGAGCCAAATCAAGAGTGAACTCCCATTCACAATTGCTACAAGAAGAATAAAACACCTAGGAATACAACTAACAAAGGAGGTAAAGGACCTCTTCAAGGAGAACTACAAACCACTGCTCAAGGAAATAAGAGAAGATACAAACAGATGGAAAAAACATTCTATGCTCATGGTTAGGAAGAATCAATATTGTGAAAATGGACATACTGCCCAAAGTGATTTATAGATTTAACACTATCCCTATCAAACTACCAATGACCTTCTTCACAGAACTGGAAAAAACCACTTTAAACTTTATATGGAACCAAAAAAGAGCTGGCATAGGCAAGACAATCTTAAGAAAAACGAACAAAGCTGTGGCATCATGCTGCTGGACTTCAAGCTATACTACAAGGCAACAGTAATCAAAACACCATGGTACTGCTATCAAAACAGAGACATAGACCAATGGAACAGAACAGAGGCCTCCAGAGCAACACCACACATCTACAACCATCAGGTCTTTGACAAACATGAAAAAAACAAGCAATGGGGAAAGGATCCCCTGCTTAATAAATGGTGTTGGGAAAATTGGCTAGAAATGTGCAGAAAGCAACAATTGGACTCCTTCCTGACACCTTACTCTAAAATTAACTCCAAATGGATTAAGGAATTAAACATAAGACCTAACACCATAAAAAGCCTAGAAGAAAACCTAGGCAAAACCATTCAGGGCATAGGCATAGGAAAGGACTTCATGACTAAAACACCAAAAGCAAAGGCAACAAAAGCCAAAATAGACAAATGGGATCTAATTAAACTTCAGAGCTTCTGTACAGCAAAAGAAATAACCATTAGAGTGAACCAGCAACCAACAGAATGGGAAAAAATTTTTGCAATCTACCCATCTGACAAATGGCTAATATCCAGAATCTACAAAGAACTGAAACAGATTTACAAGAAAAAACAAACAAACCCATCCAAAAGTGGGCAAAGGATATGAACAGACACCTTTCAAAAGAAGACATATATGAAGCCAACAAACATATGAAAAAATGCTCATCATCACTGGTCATTAGAGAAATGCAAATCAAAACCACATTGAAATACCATCTCACAATGGCAATCATTAAAAATCTGAAGACAGCAGATGCTGGAGAAGTTGTGGAGAAATAAGATCACTTTTACACTGTTTGGGGGAGTGTAAATTAGTTCAACCATTGTGGAAGACAGTATGGCAATTCCTCAAGGATCTAGAAATAGAAATTCCATTTGACCAGGAATCCCATTACTGGGTATATAACCAAAGGATTGTAAACTATTCTATTATAAAGACACATGCACACGCATGTTCATCACTGCACTGTTTACCATAGCAAACACCTGGAACCAACCCAAATGTCCATCAATGACAGACTGGACAAAGAAAATGTGGCACATACACACCATGGAATACTATGCTGCTATAAAAAATGATGAGTTTGGAAGAGATCCAAGATGGCTGTTTAGGAACAGCTCAGGATTGCAGCTCCCAGCGAAAGCGCAGAGGGTGAGTGGACGCTGCATTTTTACTGCCCACAGACTAGGAAACTCCCAGGCGGAGAAGCTCCACAGGTCAACAGTGCAGCTGTTTCGGCCAGTGCGGCTGTGCCGGCGGGCGCCGCTGCTTTGCCCCACGCGGCTGCTTTATCGGCGCCCCGGAGCAGCAGTTCTCTGTACAAAATACACCGGTCTGGGTGCCCTTTTGGCTGGTGATTGGAGCAACTGTTCTGCAACTGGTACCAGTGATCCCCAGGCAAGCAGGGCCTGGAGTGGACCTCTGCAGTCCTACAGCAGAGGGTCCAGACTGTTAGAAGGAAAACTAAGAAACAGAAATAACTTCATCATCCACAAACTAGAAGTTCACCCAGAGACCCAATCTGAAAGTCAGCAACTACAAAGACAACAGGTGGATAAATCCACAAAGATGGGAAGAAACCAGTGCAAAAAGGTTGAAAACACCCGAAAACAGAACACCTCTCCTCCTAAAAGGGATCACAACTCCTCAACAGCAAGGGAACAAGGTTGGAGGGAAAACAAGTGTGATGAAATGACAGAATCAGACTTCAGAAGGTGGGTAGTAAGAAACTTCTGTGAACTTAAAGAACATGTTCTAACCAAATGCAAAGAAACTAAGAACCTTGAAAAAAGATTTGATGAAATGCTAATGAGAATGGACAAAATAGAAAGGAATATAAGTGAATTGATGGAGCTGAAAAACGCAACACGAGAACTTCGTGAAGCATGCACAAGTAAAAACAGCCGAATTGACCAAGCAGAAGAAAGGATATCAGAGGTTGAAGATCAACTCAATGAAATAAAATGGGAAGGCAAGACTGGAGAAAAAAGGGTAAAAGGGAATGAACAAAGTCTCCAAGAAATGTGGGACTATGTGAAAAGACCTAATCTACGTTTGATAGGCATACCTGAACGAGACGAAGAGAATGAATCCAAGCTGGAAAATACTCTTCAGGATATTATCCAGGAAAACTTCCCCAACCTAGCAAGGCAGGCAAACATTCAAGTCCAGGAAATACAGAGAACACCACAAAGATATTCGTCAAGAAGAGCAACCCCAAGGCACATAATCGTCAGATTCACCAGGGTCGAAATGAAGGAGAAAATGCTAAGGGCAGCCAGAGAGAAAGGTCGGGTTACCCACAAAGGGAAGCCCATCAGACTCACAGCAGATCTCTCAGCGGAAACCCTACAAGCCAGAAGAGAGTGGGGGCCAATATTCGACATCCTTAAAGAAAAGAACTTTCAACCCAGAATCTCCTATCCAGCCAAACTAAGCTTCATAAGTGAAGGAAAAATAAAATCCTTTGGGAACATGCAAGTACTCAGAGTTTTTTTCACCAACAGGCCAACTCTACAAGAGCTCCTGAAAGAGGCTCTACGCATATAAAGGAACAACAAGTACCAGCTCAACTAAAGGGCAAAACACCCAGCTAGCATCAAAATGGCAGTATCAAATTCACACATAACAATATTAACCCTAAATGTAAATGGAATAAATACCCCAATCAAAAGACACAGACTGGCAAATTGGATAAAAAGCCAAAATCCATCGGTGTGCTGTATCCAGGAAACCCATCTCACAGGCAAGGATACACAAAGGCTCAAAATAAAGGGATGCAGGAAGATTTACCAAGCAAATGGAGAGCAAAAAAAAGCAGGAGTTGCAATTCTCATCTCTGATAAATTAGACTTTAAAGCAACAAAGATCATAAGAGACAAAGAGGGACATTACATAATGGTAAAAGGATCAATGCAACAAGAAGAGCTAACGATCCTAAATATATACGCACCCAATACAGGAGCACCCAGATACATAAGGCAAGGTCTTAATCACTTACAAAGAGACTTAGACTCCCACACAATTATAGTGGGAGACTTTAACACCCCATTGTCAACATTAGACAGATCAACCAGACACAAAATTAACAAGGATATCCAGGACTTGAACTCAGACCTGGACCAAGCAAACCTAATAGACATTTACAGAACTCTCCACCCCAAATCCACAGAATATACATTCTTCTCAGCACCACATCACACCTACTCTAAAATTG
>NW_022436946.1:8338885-8339304 GCF_009761245.1 Sapajus apella | reverse complement strand
GTGTGTGTGTGTGTGTGTGTATACACACACACACACACACACACACATACATACATATATATTATATATGGGAGTTTATTAAAAGAGTATTAACAAAGTATTAACAAAGAAATAAGAGTCTCACACAATCACAAGGTCCCACAGTAGTCCATCTGCAAGCTGAGGAGCAAGAAAGCCAGTCCAAGTCCCAAAGCTAAAAGACTTGGAGTCCAATGTTCAAGGGCAGAGAGCATCAAGCACAGGAGAAAGATGTAGGCTGGGAGGCTAAACCAGTCAAGTCTTTTCACATTTCTATTTTTCTGCCTGCTTTATATCCTGGTCATGCTGGTAGCTGTTTAGATGGTGCCCACTCAGGTTAAGGATGGGTCTGCTTTTCTCAGCCCACTGACTCAAATGTTAATCTCCTTTGGCAACACCCT
>NW_022436946.1:8223449-8338785 GCF_009761245.1 Sapajus apella | reverse complement strand
TGTGTGTGTGTATACACACACACACACACACACACACATACCTTTATATAACAAAGTATTAAAATATACAGTAGTCCATCCTTATCTGTATGGGATATATTCCAAGACTCCCAGTGGATGTAATAACTACTTTAGTTTTTAGTTACATATTTTACAATAATCATGGATGATCTGGAGAGCCTAAACAAGAGGGAAAGCAAGACATTTAAAGGTATGGAAACATTCTCTTTCAAAAAGTTAAAGAAATACTTTGTGTTTGGCTCTAAGAGGAAGGAAGTCTAGGGGGCTCCTGAGTGATGTATTGAAACAGCTCACAAGTTCCCATGAAAATGAAGAGACATGATGTACATTTATCTGGAAAGCTGAACTTCATCAAATGGTGACAGAAGCAGAATTTGCAAAGAGTTTTACAATTCTGCAAAATTTTTCCACATAATAGTCAAGAAAAGTCAAAAGCAGAGATTCTCAGCCAAGGCTGATTTTGCATCCCATGGAACACAGGGAAATCTGGAGACATGTTCTCACATTGTGGATGGGAAAAGGGAGCATTATTGGCATCTAGCATGCAGGTGCTCTAGATTCTAGTAAATATCCAACAATGTATACAGCCAACAGCCCAAAACAATTACTCAGCCTCAAAAGACCATAGCACCACGATTGAGAAATTTGTTCTAAATTATGGAAATGTACTGAAGGAGAACAACTGCCCAGCAGATTCTGAGGCTCTTTCAGTCTCATTAATCTAGCAGAAACTCAGCAGCTCCTTCAGTATCATTACAGGATTCTTCTCTGTGTCCTTGCATTCAAGAAATTTGCACTTTGCTTCCTTAAATAAGACATATTTGTATTAAAAATATAAATAACAGCACAAAATAAAAAAGCATAAAAGTTTAAAATAGATAGGCACCCTAAGACATCAAAGAAAAAGATGGAATATAATCGTGAAGATTAAGTGTAGTTATTCTGGATAGTCTGTGAATTCTGACCCAACTTTAACATTTTCTAGTAATGAATCTAAGGGCCAAATCCTTGGCTTCCAGAAACCTCCAAACCCTCATCTGTAAAATAAAAATCTAACTTTTAGGTTAGCTATGAAAAGTCAGTAAATTAATACTTGGAAAATACTTGTAAAAATGCCTGGCACATCATGTCAGAAGTAAATATTGCTATGATAATACCAATATCATATGATATGGATATGGATACCAGGCATCCATACATATTTTTCTGGAAAAGATGAGATTCGATGTGGAATTACAGAAGAAGACTTATTAAGTGAAAAAAAAAATGGCATTTTATGAAAGGACAGCATCATGCTATACTGAACGGATGAAGAGCCTTCCCTTCCCCCTTCTCTTTTTATTCCATTCCTGGCAGCTTCTCCCTCTTTTGATTCTCTGGAGAACTTCCTTGGTAGTCATTTCCAATCTGAGCCAAGATGCTACATGAGGTGGCTTCATTAACTAGGATACGACTAAAATAAGACAAAAATTATTTTATATCCTCAAATATCTTTCTGCATTTCAAAAGTCAATTTACTTAATTTAAGAAACTTTTTTCATGTTTTTGGTCTGTTTTTTAAATTAGCTTAGATGTTAATTACATCTTTCATAAGCATCAAAGAAGAACTAAACTATTAAAAAGGTATTCTGTTTTCTGTATGAATTAAATTTTTATACCAGAAACAAAAAATTGTTGCACGGTTTCCAATGTTATGGCAAGCTGTGTGATGTCCCTGGTGTGGATTTCAATCTATTTTGGAAGGGGACTAAGTCATATGTTAAACTGAAATTCAAAGTAAAGCTGTCTATGTCTCATTCAAACATCACATAAATATCATAATACATTTTCATTTGAAAAAAAATTCTACACATATCTTAAATTGAGACAGTATCATAAATAACAAAATGAAATGCCAGTGCAGTCACCTATATACAGGCAATTTTTAAAATAATCTAGTCTCAATAACGTATATTGTTTTCCTAGAAAATAAATAAGACTGGAGAACTTAAGCAATTTCCTCCAAGGTCATTCAGCATAATATTTTTAAGGATAGAATCAGAAATGCAATCTCAGTTTGCAACAAGATTTTCAAACTTGTTGGTTCTAGAAAGCGTAAAGATTGCTTTTGGGGTCAGAGAATATAGCCCCTGGTGTTAAACTATAATGTAGATAAATCAACACCTGTCACAAGCAGTATGATTTTTTGGCATTCACGCTTCCAAAAATCCACAATCTCTAGAGCATATTGCTTTATTTCTTCTGTACAGTTTCTGTCTACCTATTATTCACATGAGTAAAAATTGTAAAATCTTTCAAATGCTATTAATACCTGACAACTTTAAAAGTTCTCAAAAATATTTTTTGCAAAAAATTTTTAATCTAAACAACAACATCACTAGAGCGAACATAAGCAAATAAATATGGCACAAATGGAGGGTTTTAGGAATAAATAACTTGGAATGGTAATTTAAGAAAGCCTAGGAAGGAGAGCATTATGCTATACATGTATGTATGTATGCATCTTTTATGCTTTAATTTTGTGGGAAACTGCCAACATTTCCTCTTTTAGCTTTACAGAATAGTTGAATCACCAGTGTCTTTCTACTTTAAATGGTCTCAGGATATTTTGAGAGAACACTTTAAATTCATTTTACTGCTCTGCCAACATAGCTAGAGTTGAGAAATAGAGTAGAAAATGCATATAAATTAGGTTATTTTGCAAATTGGTAACATCTTCAATATTATCTTCCCCTTCTTAATGGATTTAAATTAGAAACACTAATGACCGTATTAGCATATTTTGTGCTCAGTGGGAGACACCAATGGAAGGGTTCTTTGGGTACATTTGGAGAGAGATAAACAGTTGAGTATTATTAACACCAAAATCAAAATAATATTTCACTAAAAATATAAAGTTTTATAGAGTTATCAAATGCATCTCAGAGGATTCAAAATAAATTTACAGGGTAGTTTTAAACCATTCTGAGAGGAATAACTTATTAAAAAGTACAGTTTTCTTTATTCAAACTTAAAGCTTAAAAAAATTATAATCCTCTGTGAATCATGCTCAAATGAGCCCTGCTATTTCCTTTGTTATAAAAATATAATCCTAGACATATTTATTCAACAAGACTATGGCATAAGGTCTTTAATATTATTGTAGTTGAAGTAATTTGCTTATATTTATTCCTTTGCTATATTTTACATAGTCATTTTCATTTAAAATTAAAACTGGTGGAGTCAAGGCATATTTGACTACTCAAACAGATTTATTCTAAATTGGAAGTTCATGGCACGCACAAGTGGGATAATTTTGCACAACATAAATGCAGCAAAGTGTATGGGCATGGGAGCTTGGAATAGAAAAACTAGAAACCGAAGCTTTTCTTTGTTTCTCAGTGACCATGTCTTCTGAATCTCTGTTTCTTTTGACAGGCCTGTTGCTCGTTTTCTTTCTTCCTTCTCCCCTTCTTGCTTCCTTTCTTTCTTTCTCCTGCAGACTAGTTTCCTCTGTCTGAACATTATAGTCCTTAGGCATTCAGGCATGTAACCAGAATGACTTGACCAGTTCAGCTCAAGGGTTCTCAGCTCCTGAGTTCTGGTATACCACAGGTTCCTAATGTCCAGGACAGAAAGCATTGACCCAAGTCAGTCCTTTGTTTTCCTTGCTGCTGTGTGTCTAAACTTGGCCCATACTGTGATCAAAAATAGTGTCATAGAGTGAAATCCTTTGTTCTTTCAACAAATATGTACATTTACTAATTGATAAACACTACGCCTAAGGCAGAAAATAAGGACACGGTCTTTGATCTCATAAAGTACACAGTTTGGTGGAACAAATAATGTATTTCAAATAATCACATCAATTAAGGTATAATTTCATAATTGAGGAAAACTCTCAAGGAAAGGAAGGTCAGGGAATGATTTTCTGAGGAAGTAAGGTTAGAGATGTGATTGGAAGGATTAATTAAAGATCGCCAATTTAAGGAAGAAAGAGAAATTGAGAACAGCATTCCTGGGAAATAAACAATATGTACAATGACCCTGTGGTAGAGGGTAGAGAATATACACCCAACATTTTATGAGAAGTCCTTAGTAGCTGATGAAGAGAGCAACAATATGATTATGTTCAGTAGAATAGGGCTGGGGAGGACCATATGCAGGAGCCAATTCACTTAGTCTTACTAGAAAATTTAAGACTTTGTTCTGTAACCTTAGGACAAATGGGAGCCTTAGAAGAATTTTGAACAAGTGGGTTTTGATGTGACTTCTTTGAAAGACACTTCTGATTTGCAATTTATTCTTGTTGTTGCTATCATTATTGTTACAAAAGCTTTTTGATACCTATGTATTCCTGGATTTGGACTGATATCCAGTATTTTGGCTGGAGACAAGAACAAAATAGTTTGTTAGTTGTGGGGGTGGGTAGAAGAGAAATAGAGATGAAAAGAGAGATAGGAAGAGAGAGAATCAAAAGAAATCTAAATCTTAAATTTTCAAAACTAGTGAATATAAATGCTAACAAGAACTACCCATAAAATCAAGAGTTTTATGATAAACTTTTCCAAGATGAAATTAAAATAACAGAAGAGTTTAACAAAGATGAGAAAATAAGTTTATTTAGAATATTCAAAAAAATATATAAAGTAAAAGTGTTTTAGTTTTCTATGGATAAATATTAAATTGCCACAGTTTTAATAGCTTAAAACAATTGATTATTGTCTCAAATTCTGCAGGACAGCAATGTAGGTATTACTCAATTGGGTTCTTGACTCGGGGTTTCAGATGGCTGTCATCATTATGTTAGATGTGTTGGGCTCTTCCCTAGAAGCAACCTCTTTCCAAGCCCATTTTGTTGTTGGCACATTCAGTTTTTTGGAGGCTTTAGTACTGTAGTCCCTATTTTCTTGTTTGTTGTCAGCCAAATGCTGCTTTCAGATCATCCTCAGATCCTTGCAAATTGGCTTCCACCATAAGCAGTTCACAGCATGACTGTTGGCTTCTTTAAGGTCAGCAGAAGACTCCAAGTTCAAACCTCACCCTCTAGGGAGGGCCTGGACCCTCTTTCATAGAGCTCATATAATTAGATCTGACCCATGACAATTTCACTTTTGATTAACTTAAATCAACTGATTATGAACCATAGTTACACCTGCAAAGTCCCTTTACATTTGCCCCATAATGTAACTTCATCACAGGAGCAAAATCCCATCACAGGAGTGCTAACAAGGAGAAGGGATTATTCAGGTGTGCATACCATATGGTGGAGATTTTAGGAACTGTCTTAGAATTTAGGAACTGTCTTAGAACAGAACATTTTAATGTTCTGTTATCTTGGAAATTCAGCCTTAAGAGATAGAAGGATAGATGGCTGTGCATGTGTGTTATAATATTTTGCTTTTTTCAAGTGGTTTTTATTTCTATAATTCATTCACAAATAATGTTCATAAGTCAATATTCTGGCTTATGATTATATCACACTTCTTAGAGGTTATCACCAATTGCAAACAGCTCACCTTTTGCTAATGTTAACAAATGACACTCAATATTTTAACTTCCTACTTACCAATGGCCCTAAAAGATTGCGGTAAAAACAGTAAGAACATTTTCAAATGGGGTCATGGCCCAATTCCACTTTCCTTTCACCTACCACTTTATTATTTTGTATGCTATTGCTAATTTTTACTTGCACTTGGGTTATGTAAATTGGCTTAACCAAAATACTAGGACTTCATTTTATTGTCCTGAAAAAAATGCATAGTATATAAAAAGATGCTCAACATCATGTATCATTAAGAATCTGCAAATTAAAACAACAATGTGATACCACTACATGCCCATTAGAATGGCCAAAACACCAATGCCACCAAATGCTGGCAAACATGTGAAGCAACAGGAGCTCTCATTTGTTGCTGGTGAAAACACAAAATGGTACAGCAACTTTCAAAGGCAGTTTAACAATTTTTATAAAATGAAACATACATATACCATGCCATCCAGCAATTGAGATTCTTAGTATTTACCCAAAGGAGCTGAAAACTTATGTCCACACAAAAACCTTCACATGGATGTTTATAGCAGCTTTGTTTGTAACTGCCAAAACTTGGAAGCAAGCTAGATGTCCTTTAGTAAGTGAATAACTAAATAAACTACATTCCATTCAGACAATGGAATATTACTCACTGCTGAAAAGGAATACGCTATCAACCCATGATAAAAAACAGGGAAGAACTATAAATGCATATCACTAAGTGAAAGAAGCCAAGCTGGAAAGGCTTTATTCTGTGCAATTCTGCCTATATAATGTTCTCAAAAAGGCAAAACTATGAACACAGTAAAAGAACAATGATTGCCAGGAGTTTGGTAGAGGGAAAGATAAATAAGTAGAACAAAGAAGATTTTTAGGCTAATGACACTAATCTGTATGCTATTATAATGGTGAAGATGTCATTATACATTTGTCAAAACCCATAGAATGTACAATACCAAGAGTGGACGCCAAGGTGAACTATGGAATTTGGGATATGATGACGTATCAATGTAAGTTCATCGACTGTAACAAATGTGTCAGATTGGTGGCAGGTGTTAGGAATGTGGATGGCTATGCATGTGTAGGGCACAGGTAGATGGGAACTCTCTACCTTGAGCTCAATTTTGCCATGAAGCTAAAACTGTTCAAAAAATTAAAGCTTATTTTCAAAATATATGGAATTTATTTTAATCTTGTGCCTGTTTTATATTAGTACTGATGGATATATGAAGGTTCTCAGTCAGATCATTACATATATCTTCAAAATTCTTATTTTCTGCTGAGATTTATTTGTACCCAAAGGAAGAGCAAAATGCCTATATGCTAGGCAAAGAGATGCTGATTTGGAAAGACTCATTTAGGTTTGGGATAAAGGGAGCAACATGCCAAGTCTCATGTATTCAGAGAAGTGGTGGATTAACTACATTAAACTGGAAACAGCTGTGGTGTTAAAGAGCTTCCCAACACTTCATGTGTTGGAAAAATACATTTTCTAGGATTTGCCTTGCATTAATTCCAATGCTCATAAATGGAAGTGACAAAAATTTTGTAGAGCTGAATATCATCATCCATCATAAATACACAATTAGAAAATTTGGCAGAAATCTCAAGAAGGCATAGTTCAAATTCTACTTGATTTACGCATTCCTAAAGTAGGAGTTGTCATTGTATTTCAGTTTCCATGATGGATAATCAGCACCTGATGGAGATGGATTATGAGCAGTTGCCCTGCAAGTTTCTATGAAGCCAAGACTTGAAATGGCAGATACTCTGGTAGGCCAGTTGAAGTCAACGTCACCCAAGTGGACCACGACAGTGACAGCACATGCATTTCATGGAATATGTGGTTGGATTAGAAAGACTGTAGTGTGCCCATGAGATTGTTAGCCTGAGAATGATGAGCAGAGAACAAAGCCACAGTCAAAAGCTCTGAGAAGGTAGCAAGGAATCAACCAGAACACAAAATGTGAGGAAGATGATTAGTATAGTTACTGCAATATTCCCTAAAGTTCTCCTTAATCCTATTCAAGTTCTTCCTTCTCTCTCTCACTCTTCCTTTCTCTCTCCCACTGGACACCCATCCCCACTTCCCCTTCCTATCAAAAAATTTCAAAATATGACATACTACTATGGAATACCAAAAGTACTTTTAAATTTACTTTACACGTTCCCCCTCATGTTTCCTTTTCACCGTCTTCATTTTCCACTCCTCTATTTTTGCTTCTTCAACATTTGGTAAGGTGTGTGCTTAACAAATCCTTATCAACTAATTCATGCCGAAATTTAAAGTACTGATATAAGTATTGAAATGACCATACAGAAAATCTATTAATAAAAGAATCCAGTATAGATAATATCAATCTTTGCACAAAAGGTTGTTCTTTTTTTCCTTCTCTACTTTATAGGTTCTTTCCTGTCACTACCTTCCAATTCTTCTTCCATTTGTGTTTCCACTTACTTTCCATGATTTCCTACTACTTTTATAGGTACTTAAACTTCCCTCTGGGTATAGTTCTGGCCAGTTTTGATAGTGAAAATATGTGTTTTTTTTTAATATCTTCATAATTTCTCTTATGTGTCCTTTTAGTTTTCCTTTTGAGTTTGAATTTTGGAGACCTTAGTAAATTTCAGTTACCTATTACCATCTATGAAGAGTAAGAACATTAGTCCTAAAAGACATGCCTTAAGACACCCAGGGAGAAAATGAGTATTATCACATGGCAGAGTCAGGCCAGGTTACCTTTTAAAATGTCAGGCACCTGGGCAAGGGTTCAGAATTCAAGACACTACTGCTTACCCTCATATATTTAATAAAGTTAAAAAGGGATTTGACTTCACAGAAAATAGATTTCCCTACCATAATCTTTTAGCAAATGTTTTGTTTTTGGGGCAGAGGTAGGTGTTAATTTAGGTTTCAGTGAAATCGTCCTTAATATCACTATCAGCATTCAACCTTGATCCCAGAAGACGACATATGATCTTAGTTATTATTATTTGGCTTTGCTTTCAATAAGCATTTTTTGGGGGAGACAAGAAACCATAGAGGGTCCAACACAGTTAGATTCTGAAACAGCACAGATGGAATACTATATAACATTCAATTTATGGAGAAAATGGCTGATATATTGTGGAAAGCAGTGACCCCTACCCAGAATTCAGCCGTGACAAAGAGTTTTAACATTTTTACCTAAGAATACTCATTCTCACTCCTAACTTCTAGATGTCTTTTTCTCCTCCACATTTTTTCCCATGACAGTATTGGTTAACATATATTCAGAGATTGCTTTGTAACTTGGCTATTAATTTTAACTAAACTGATTAAGAATCAAATGGATTTAGTTTCCCCAGATTAAGAACTAGAATAACAAAAACTGTATTTGTTTACTGTGAATCTTTACCAACCTGGGTCCCTACAGGTGGACTAGAGTTGTCATGTCCAACATGATGGCCACTGGCCATTTGAGGTAAGTAAAATTTAAATTAATATTTCATTAACAGAACAAAATGAAAAATTCAGTTTCTGGACATATCAAACTTTAAATGCTCAATAGTCACATGTGATGTGTGGCTATCATAATGAATCATGCAGAGATAGAACATTTTCATCATTACAGAGAATTCTGTTGGACAGTCTTAGAGAGTGCTGGTGGCATTATTTCCTCTTTATACATGGAGATAGTCTGTTGTAATATAATTCATTTTTGACATTTGCCCCCACTAATAAAGTGCAGCTCAGGAATTTTGATGTAATTTTATCTTCATCATGTGCCCTGATCTCCCTTATGCATCTGGTGAGACATGTGCTTCTCCAAATGAAAGGTAAAAGTGCAAATTCCTATAGGAACTAGACAGGTAAAATAATGTGAAGGAGATCATTTATGAAGTCATTGGAAATGGCGAATCTCCTGGTGAGCTTATCTAATTACATTTATAAATAATTTTAAAGATAATGCCACTTTCCTGACAAAGCAAAACTCATCTGCTGGCTTGAATTTAGATATCTGGTTTGCAACAGCTACTGCACGTGTTTATATATTAATTAATCTCATCAGTTTTTTTATTTTATTATACTTTCAGTTTTGGGATACATGTGCAGAACGTGCAGGTTTGTTACATAGGTATACATGTGCCAAGGTGGTTTGCTGCACCCATCAACCCGTCATCTACATCAGGTATTTCTCCTAATGCTATCCCTCCCTATACCCCATCCCCCAACAGGCCCCAGTGTGTGATGTTCCCCTCCCTGTGTCCACGTGTTCTCATTGTTCAACACCCATTTATGAGTGAGAACATGCAGTGTTTGGATTTCTGTTTTTGTGTCAATTCGCTGAGAATGATAGTTTCCAGCTTCATCCATGTTCCTCCAAAAAACATGAACTCATCCTTTTTCATGGCTGCATAGTATCCCATGGTGTATATGTGCCACATTTTCTGAGCTAAAGGAGCATATTCTAACTCAATGCAAGGAAACTAAGAACCTTGAAAAAAGGTTAGATGAAACGCTAACTAGAATAACCAGCTTAGAGAAGAACATAAACGACTTGATGGAGCTGAAAAACAGCACGAGAACTTCACGAATTATACATAAGTTTTAATAGCTGAATCAATCAAGAAGAAGAAAGGATATCAGAGATTGAAGATCAATTCAATGAAATAAAATGAGAAAGCAAGATTAGAAAAAAATGAGTGAGAAGAAATGAGTGAACCCTCCAAGAAATATGGGATTATGTGAAAAGACCTAATCTACATTTGATAGGTGTACCTGAATGTGACAGGGAGAATGAAACAAAGTTGGAAAACACTCTTCAGGATATTATCCAAGAGAACTTCCCCAACCTAGCAAGGCAGGCCAACACTGAAATCCAGGAAATACAGAGACCACCACAAAGATATTCCTAAAGAAGAACAAACCCAAAGCACATAATCATCAGATTCACCAGGGTTAAAATGAAGGAAAAAATGCTAAGGGCAGCCATAGAGAAAGATTCAGTTACCCAAAAAGGAAAGCTCATCAGACTCACAGTGGATCTCTCAGCAGAAACCCGACAAGCCAGAAGAGACTGGGGGGGGGGGGGGGGGCAATATTCAACATTCTTAAAGAAAGGAACTTTCAACCCAAAATATCATATCAAGCCAAGTTAAGCTTCATAAATGAAGGAGAAATACAATCCTTTAGGGACAAGCAACTGCTGAGAGATTTCATCACCACCAGGACCACCTTATAAGAGCTCCTGAAGGAAGCACTAAACGTGGAAAGGAAAAACCAGTACCAGTCACTGCAAAAACATACCTAATGGTAAAGACCATTGACACAATGAAGAAACTGCATCAACTAACGGGCAAAACAACCAGCTAGTATCAAATTGCAGGATCAAATTCACACATAACAATATTAACCTTAAATGTAAATGGGTTAAATGCCCCCAATCAAAAGACACAGACTTGCAAATTGGATAAAGAGTCAAGATGCATCAGTGTGCTGTATTCAGGAGACCCATCTCACAAAGACACAAACAGGCTCAAACTAAAGGGAAGGAGGAAGATTTACCAAGCAAATGTAGAGAAAAAAAAAAAAGGAATTGCAGTCCTAGTCTCTGATAAAACAGACTTTAAACCAACAAAGATCAAAAGAGACAAAGAAGGGCATTACATAATGGTAAATAAATCAATGCAACAAGAAGAGCTAACTAGCCTGAATATATATGCACCCAATACAGGAGCACCTAGATACATAAAGCAAGTTCTTAATGATCTACAAAGAGAGTTTGACTCCTGCACAATAATAGTAGGAAACTTTAACACTGTACTGTCAATATTAGACAGATCAAAAATACAGAAAATGAACAAGGATATTTAGGACTAGAACTCAGATCTGGACCAAGAAGGCCTAACAGACATCTACAGAACTCTTCACCCCAAATCCACAGAATATTCATTTTTCTCAGCATTAGTTATGTGGTCTAAAATTGATCACATAATTGGAAGTAAATTATTTCTCAGCAAATGCAAAAGAATGGAAATCATAACAACCAATCTCTCAGATCACAGTGCAATCAAATTAGAACTCAGGATTAAGAAACTCACTCAAAACCGCACAACTACAGAGAAACTGAACAATCTGCTCCTGAATGACTACTGGATAAACAATGAAATGAAGGCAGAAATAAAGATGTTATTTGAAACCAATGAGAATGAAGACACAACTTACCAGAATTTCTGGGACACATTTAATGCAGTGTCTAGAGGGAAATTTATAGCACTAAATGCTCACATAAGAAATGAGGCAAGGGCTAAAATCAACACCCTATTGTCACAATTAAAAGAATGAGAGGAGTATGATCAAACAAATTCAAAAGCTAGCAGAAGACAAGAAATAACTATGATCAGAGCAGAACTGAAGGAGATAGAGGCACAAAACGTCCTTTGAAAAATCAATTAATCCAGGAGCTGGTTTTTTGAAAAGATCAACAAAATAGACCACAAGCAAGCCTAATAAAAAAGAAAAGAGAGGAAAATCCAATAGATGCAATAAAAAATGATAAAGGGGATATCACCACCAATTCCACAGAAATATAAACTACCATCAGAGATACTAAAAACAACTCTATGCACATAAACCAGTAAATCTAGAAGAAAAGGATAAATTCCTGGACACTTACACCCTCCAAAGACCAAACCAGAAAAAAGTTGAGTCCCTCAACTTCAGACCAATAACAAGGTCTCAAGTTGAGGCAGCAATTAATAGCCTACCAACCAAAAAACGTCCAGGACCAGGCAGGTTCACAGCTGAATTCTATCAGACATACAAAGAAGAGCTGGTACCATTCCTTCTGAAACTATTCAAAACAATACAAAAAGAGGGAATCCTCTCTAACTCATTTCATGAGACTGACATCATCCTGTTACCGAAACCTGTCAGAAACACAGCAAAAAGGAAAATTTCAAGCCAATATCCATCATGAACATTGATGCGAAAATCTCCAATAAAATACTGGCAAACCAAATCCAACAGTACATGAAAAAGCTTATCCTTCATGATCAAGTTGGCTTCATCCTGGAGATGCAAGTCTGGTTCAACATATGCAAATCTATAAACGTAATCCATCACATAAATGGAACCAAAGACAAAAAACGCATGATTACCTCAATAGATGCAGAAAGACCTTTTTCCCTGCCCACTATGGCTTTTGGCCTCGCTCTCCCTGTGCAACTTGGTAAAAGGCCTTGGGATTTCTGAGCTGTCCTTACCTACCCCTTGTTTAATTTTGATGCATGTTTTCTAATAACCCAGTGTATCTATTCTTGTCTTCAGGACATGAAACTCCAAATGGTCATGCAACCAGAGTCTCAGGCGATGGGTCCTGTAATCCCAGAACTTTGGGAAGCTAAGGCAGGTGGGCCACAAGGCCTGTCCAATATGGTGAAACCCCATCTCCACTAAAAATACAAAAATTAGCTGGGTGTGGTGGCAGGTGCTTGTAGTCCCAGCTACTTGGGAGGCTGAGGCAGGAGAATCGCTTGAATCTGGGGGGCAAATGTTGTGGTGAGCCAAGATCGTGCCATTGCACTCTAGCCTGGGCAACAAGAGTGAGACTTTGTCTCAACAAAAAAAAGTAAAGAGCCTACAAAATGCTAAACCAAATTAATATAAAAATCTTAATAATCAAGTATCAAACTATGCTAAGGGTAATTATAAATAATATGATGTTGGTGTTTGAATAAATATACAGAAAAAATGAAATAAAGTAACCATATTAAAACTAAGGTTTATATATGTGTACATGAACATATGCATACATATACACATATAAAAATCTAAAGATATTAAAAGTTATAAAAGGAAGAAAATACAACATAAAATGTATTAGTCTGCAGTTAGATAAAATGTTCTAAAAGTATATGAAACACAAAATCATAAAGGATAGATGACTTCAAATATATTTAAAAATTTGTGCCACAAAGTACATCCTCAAAACATTAAAAAATAGATATTGAATACAAAAAATAGAAAATAATTCTAAAGTCAATAACAAAGTTAAATATAAAACATTTTTGCAAAGGAAATAGATAATTTAAAAAAGAAAAAAACATAAATGGCAAAAGGAACATCATGAACACATTTGGCCTCACTAGTAACAAGAAAATGCAAATTGAAATCACAAAAAGATAATGTGTTACTCCTGTTACATTGGCAATAATTATAAAATTCTGTAATATCCCCTCGTGGCAAGTTTTTGTTGAAATTATCATTCCTTATGCATGAGTGTTGGGAGATCAAATTAGTACAATTACTTGAAGGAGAAGTTAGCACTTTTCCTCAAAATATGCATAGTATAGGAGCAAAGAGTGAAAACTACCGCCTTCCTTCTCTGAAGGTTCAGTGAATGTGAACTGACAAAGGTAGATTAAATGAATAAAAAAGCATACACAGTTATTTTAACGTGAATAGTATGGAGAAATCTCAGGAGACTGATAACCCAATAAACCCACAGAGTGATATGCTTATATGCCCTTTTTCATAGGGGAAGTGGAGATGGGGTGTATAACAGTAAAGGATTTCTGGGGAAAATGAGTAGACCCAATTGTCAGATAATGTTAAGGAGATAATTTTCTTTGGGAATTGAATGAGACCAGAGAACAAACAATAAGTTTGGGACAAAGTTTGTCTGAACTCTAGATGTGATGTTTACTTTTCAGCCTCTTTATCTGTGACATGAGATTTAATCTTCTCTGGTTAACACAATTTTAAGGAAGGAATCTAAGGCAATTGTGTTTCTCTTTGAGGATCTTGTTTCTACATAGATGAGGGAACTTCAGAGAACATCCAGTGCTTTGGGAAAGATAGTGTGGACTGAAAGATGGGGGAATGAGGGGATGGTCAAAGGCCTTGAAGCTGCTTTTTAGTTTCATATTTTGGGGTATCCATTTCTGAGCCCCAATTATGGCCAATTTGAATTCAAGATAACAGGAAGGTCTCATGCTTTCTTTTCTTTCCTGCTAAAAGTATCATTGATATCAAAAGGAGAAAGTGGCTTAAAAAGGAAAAATGTGGAGACCCAATTGAAGGTGGACAAATAGAAACAGCTCTAGTCTGCAGTTCCCAGAAAAATCAGTGGCAAATGTGGGTGATTTCTGCATTTCCAACTGAGGTACCTAGCTCATCTCATTGCGACTGGTTAGACAGTGGGTGCAGCACATGGAGGGTGAGCCAAAGCAGTGTGGGGTGTCATCTTATTCATGAAGCACAAGGGGTTGGTGCTCCCTCCCCTGACTAAGGGAAGCCATGAGGGACTGTGCCATGAGAAAAGGTGCACTCCAGCCCAGATACTTACATTTTTCCTACAGTCTTTGCAACCCAGAGACCAGGAGATTCCCTTGTGTGCCTACATCACCAGGGCCCTGGGTTTCAACCACAAAACTGCGCTAGTGTTTGGATAGACACTGAGATATCTGGAAAAAAATTTTTTTTTCCATACCCTCGTGGTACCTGGAACACCAGCAAGACAGAATTGTTCACTCCTCTTGAAAAGGGGCTGAAGCCAGGGAGCTAAGTGGTCCAGCTCAGTGGATCCCACTACCACAGAGACCAGCAAGCTAAGATCTACTAGCTCAAAATTCTCACTGCCAGCACAGTAGTCTGAAGTCAACCTGGGAAGCTCGAGCTTGACAGGAGGAGGACATCCACCATTACTGAGGTTTAAATAGGCAGTTTTCCCCCCACAATATAAACGAAGTAGCCAGAAAGTTTGGACTGGGTGGAGCCCACCACAGCTCGACAAAGCCACTATAGCCAGACTGCCTCTCTAGATTCCTCCTCCCTGGGCAGAGCATCTCTGAAAGAAAGACAGCAGCCCCAGTCAGGAGCTAGCAGATAAAAATCCCATCTTCATTGGACACAGCATGTGGAGAAAGGGACTGCTGTGGGGACAGTTTCAGCAGACTTAAAAGTTCTTTCCTGCCAGCTGTGAAGACAGCAATGGATTTCCCAGAATAGTGCTTGAGCTCTGCTAAGAGACAGACTGCCTCCAGTGCCTCCAGACTGGGAGACACCTCCCAGCAAGGGTCGAAAGACATCTCACACAGGATCTGATGGGTGAGTCTCTTGGACAAAGCTTCCAGAGGAAAGAATAAGCACGAATCTTTACTGTTCTGCAGCCTCTACTGGTGATACCCAGGCAAACAAAGTCTGGAGTGAAGCTTGAGCAAACTCCAGCAGACCTGCAGAACAGAGGCCTGTCAGAAGGAAAACATAACAAACAGAAAGGATTAGCATTAACATCACAAAAAAGACAGCCACACAAAAACCCCATCCAAAGGTCACCAGCATCAAAGACCAAAGGTAGAAAAATCCACAAAGAGGAGGAAAAACCACCACAAAAAGGCTGAAAATTCCAAAAACCAGAACACCTCCTCCAAAGGACCACAGCTTCTTACCAGCAAGGGAACAAAAATGGACAGAGAACAAGTTTGACGATTTGACAGAAGTATGAGTCAGAAGATGGGTAATAACAAACATCTCTGAGCTAAAGGAGCATGTTCAAACCCAATGCAAGGAAGCTAAGAACCTTGAAAAAAGATTAGAGGAATTTCCAGCTAGGATAACGAATTTAAAGAAGAACATAAATGACCTGATGGAGCTGAAAAACACCGCATGAGAACTCAGTGAAGCATACACAAGTATCAATAGCCAAATTGATGAAGTGGAAGAAGGGATATCAGAGATTGAATATGAAGTTAATGAAATAAAGTATAAAGACAAGATTAGAAAAACAAATAAAAAGGAAGGAGCCAGACGCAGTGGCTCACACCTATAATCCCAGCACTTTGGGAGGCTGAGGTGGGGAGTTTTAAACCAGCCTGACCAACATAGAGAAACCCCATCTCTACTAAAAATACAAAAAAAAAAAAAAATGCTGGGCATGGTGGCGCACATCTGTAATCCCAGCTACTTAGGAGGTTGAGGCAGGAGAATCACTTGAACCCAGGAGGCAGAGGTTGCAGTGAGCCAAGATCATGCCATCGCACTCCAGCCTAGGCAAAAAGACCGAAATTCCACTCAAAAAATTTTTTTTAAATAAATAAAAAGAAACGAATAAGGCCACCAAGAAATATAGGACCATGTGAAAAGACCAAGCCTAGGTTTGATTGGTGTACCTGAAAATTACAGGGAGAATGGAACCAAGTAAAATGTTCTTCAGGATATTATCCAGGAGAACTTCCCCAATCAAGCAAGACAGGGCAACATTCAAATTCAGAAAGTACAGAGAATACCACAAAGATACTTCTTGAGAAGAGCAACCCCAAGACATATAATCATCAAATTCACCAAGGTTGAAGTGAAGGAAAAAGGGCTACCAGAGAGAAAGGTTGGGTTACTCACAGAAGGAAGCCCATCAGACTAACAGCGATCTCCCTGCAGAAACACTACAAGCCAGAAGAGAGTGGGGGCCAATGTTCAACATTCTTTAAGAAAAGAATTTTCAACCCAGAATTTCACATCCAGCCAAACTAAGCTTCATAAGTGAAGGAGAAATAACATCCTTTGCAGACAAGCAAATGCTGAGAGATTTTGTCATCACCAGGCCTGCCTTATAAGAGATCCTGAAGGAAGCACTAAATATGGAAAGGAAAACCAGTAGCAGCCACTGCAAAAAGAAATCAAATTGTAAAGACCATTGACACCATGAAGAAACTGCATCAACTAATGGGCAAAACAGCCAGCTAGCATCATAATGACAGGATCAAATTCATACATGACAATATTAACCTTAAATGTAAATGGGCTAAATACCCCAATGAAAATATACAGACTGGCAAATTAGATAAAGAGTCAAGACCCATTGGTGTGCTGTACTCAGAAGACCCATCTCATGTGCAAAGACACACATAAGCTCAAAATAAAGACATGGAGATATATTTACCAAGCAAATAAGTAAAAAGCAGGGGTTGCAATTCTAGTCTCTGATAAAACAGACATTAAATCAACAAAGATCAAAAAAGACAAAGAAGGGCATTACATTGTTGCAAAGGAATCAATGCAACAAGAAGAGCTAACTACCCTAAATATATATGCTTCCAATACAGGAGCACCCAGATTCATAAAGTAAGTTCTTAGAGACCTAAAAAGAGACTTAGACTCCCACACAATAAATGTAAGAGACTAGCACTCACTGTCAATATTAAATAGATCAATAAGACAGAATATTAACAAGGATATTCAGGACTTGAACTCAGATCTGGACCAAGTGGACCTAACAGACATCTACAGAACTCTCCACCTCACATCAACAGAATATACATTCTTCTCAGCACCGCATCTCACTTATTCTAAAATTGACCAGATACTTGGAAGTAAAACACTCCTCAGCAAATGCAAAAAAAAAACAAAACAAAACAAAACAAAAAACAGAAATCATAACAGTCTTTCAGACAAAAGTGCAATGAAATTAGAACTCAGGATTAAGAAATACTCAAAACCATACAACTACATGGAAACTGAACAACCTGCTCCTGAACGACTACTGGGTAAATAACAAAATTAAGGCTGAAATAAATAAGTTCTTTGAAAACAATGAGAACAAAGAAACAACATACCAGAATCTATAAGACACAGCTAAAACAGTGTTTAAAGGGAAATTTATAGCACTAAATCACCACAGGAGAAAGCAGGAATGATCTAAAATTGACACCTTAACATCAAAATTAAAAGAACTAGAGAAGCAAGATAAAATAAATTCAAAAGTTAGCAGAAGACAAGAAATGACTAAGATCAGAGTAGAACTGAAAGAGATAGAGTCACAAAAAAGCCCTTCAAAAAATCAATAAATCCAGGAGCTGATTTTTTGAAAACATTAACAAAATAGATAGACCAGTAGTCAGACTAACAAATAAAAAAGGAGAGAAGAATCAAACAGACACAATAAAAAATGATACAGGGGATATCACCACTGATCCCACAGAAATACAAACTATGATCAGAGAATACTATAAACACCTCTGTGCAAATAAACTAGAAAATCTAAAAGAAATGGTTAAATTCCTGGACACATACACACTCCCAAAACTAAACCAGGAAGAAGTCAATCCCTGAATAGACCAATAACAAATTCTGAAGTTAAGAGTAATTAACAGCCTAATAACCAAAAAAAACCCCAGGACCAGACAAATTCACAGCTGAATTCTACCAGAGGTACAAAAAGGAGCTGGTTCCTTCTGAAATTATTCCAAACAATAGAAATAAAAAAGGGACTCCTCCCTAACACTAGTTATGAGGCCAATATCATCCTGATACCAAAACCTGGAAGGGACACAACAACAACAACAACAAAAGTTTCAGACGAAGATCCCTGATGAAGATTGATGTGAAAATCCTCAATAAAATACTGGCAAACCATATCCAGCAGCAAATTAGAAAGTTTATTCACCACAATCAAATCAGCTTCATCCCTGGGATGCAAGCCTGGTTCAACAAACACAAATCACTAAACATAATCCATCAGATTAAGAGAAACAATGACAAAAACCACATGACTATCTCAATAGATGCAGAAAAAGTCTCAAATAAAATTCAACACTCCTTCATGCTAAAAACTCTCAATAAAGTAGGTATTAATGGAACTTATCTCAAAATAATAAGAGCTATTTATGACAGATGCACAACTAATATCATACTGAATGGGCAACCGCTGGAAGCATTCTCTTTGAAAACCCATACAGGACAAGGATGCCCTCTCTCACCACTCCTATTCAACATATTGTTGGAAGTTCTGGCCTGGGCAATGAGGCAAGAGAAATAAGGGTATTCAAATAGGAAAAGAGGAAGTCAAATTGTCCCTGTTTGCAGATGACATGATTGTGTATTTAAAAAACCCCATTGTCTCAGCCCAAAATCTCCTTAAGCTGATAAGCAACTTCAACAAAGTCTCAAGATACAAAATCAATGTGTAAAAATCACAAGCCCTCCTTTACACCAACAACAGACAAACAGAGAGCCAAATCATGAACTCCCATTCACAACTGATACAAAGAGAATAAAATACCTAGGAATACAACTTACAAGGGATGTGAAGAACCTCTTCAAGGAGAACTACAAACCATTGCTCAACAAAATAAGAAAGGACCCAAACAAATGAAAAAATATTCCATGCTCATAGATAGGAAGAATCAGTATCATGAAAATAGACATACTGCCCAAACTGATTTATAGATTCAATGGTTTCCCCATCAAGTTACCACTGACTTTCTTCACAGAATTAGAGAAAACTACTTTAAATTTTATATGGAACCAAAAAAGAGCCCATATACCCAAGACAATCCTAAGCCAAAAGAACAAAGTTGGAGGCATCACACTACCTGACTTCAAAATACACTACAAGGCTACAGCAAACAAAACAGCATGGTACTTGTACTAAAACAGATATATAGACCAATGGAACAAAACAGAGACCTCAGAAATAACACCACACATCTACAATCATCTGATCTTTGAAAAACCTGACAAACACAGGCAATGGGGAAAGGATTCCCTATTTAATAAATGGTATTGGGAAAGCTGGCTTGCCATATGCAGAAAATTGAAACTGGACCCCTTCCTTACACTTTATACAAAAATTAACTCAAGATGGATTAAAGACTTAAAGACCTAAAACCATAAAAACCCTAGAAGAAAACTTGGGCAATGCCATTCAGAACACAGGCATGAGCAAAGATTTCAGGACTAAAACACCAAAAGCAATGGTAACAAAAGCCAAAATTGAGTAAGGGAATCCAATTAAACTAAAGAGCTTCTGCAGAATAAAAGAACTACCATTAGAGTGAGCAGGCAACATACAGAATGGGAGAAAATTTTTGCAATCTATCCATCTAACAAAGAGCTAATATCCAGAATCTACAAAGAACTTAAACAAACCCACAACAACAACAAAACAAACAACCCTATCAAAAATTGGGTGAATGATATGAACAGACACTTCTTAAAAGAAGACATTTATGTCTGCAACAAACATATGAAGAAAACTCATCATCACTGGACATTAGAGAAATGCAAATCAAAACCACAATGAGATGCCATCTCATGCCAGTTAGAATGGTGATCATTAAAAAGTCAGGAAATAATACATGCTGGAGAGAATGTGGAGAAAGAGGAACACTTTTACAATGTTAGGAGTGTAAATTAGTTTAATCTTTGTGGAAGAGTGTGTGGTGATTACTCAAGGATCTAGAACTAGAAATACCATTTGACTCAGCAATACCATTACTGGGTGTTTATCCATGGATTATAAGTCATTCTGCTATAAAGACACATGTACACATATGTTGATTGCAGCACTATTCACAATAGCAAAGACTTGGAACCAACCCAAAATGCCCATCAACGATAGACTGGATAAAGAAAATGTGGCTTGTATATGCTATGGAATACTATGCAGCCTAAAAAAGGATGAGTTTGTGTCCTTTTAGGGGGCATGGTTGAAGCTGGAAACCATCATTCACAGCAAACTAACATGGGAACAGAAAACCAAACACTCCATGTTTTCACCCATAATTGGGAATTGAACAATGAGAACAGATGGACACAGGGAAGGGAACACAACACACCGGGACCTGTCAGAGCTTGGACGGGAGGGGAGGGATAGCATTAGGAAAAATACCTAATGTAAGTGACGGGTTGATGGGTGCAGCAAATCACCATGGCACATATATACCTATGTAGCAAACCTGCACATTCTGCACATGTATCCCAGAACTTAGAATATATTTTTTAAAAAGGAATAAATGTGTAAAGGTACTGAAAACAATAAAAGATGCCTTAGCCAATCAGGTATGAACTTCAGGTGAAACAAACAATTAGGGCAACAAAATTGATTGTTTAACTCAAAGCTCAGGTACATGGAGCACTGAGCATGTAAAGAAAAAGCTGAACCTCTATAGAACATCAGTGGAGCAACCAGGGACTAGCAGCCAAAGTAAGGGTCTGGTGAACTGGCTATAGAATCAATGTGGGATTTCTCTCTCACTGGCCCCCAACACACATACTTACTGTGCACAGTCCTGTCCTTCCACTATTAGCATTTACCTTCCAGTTAAAAACAGAGAAATAATTTCTAAATAATAAAGCCAACTGTTGGCAATGAGCAAGTGGAGGCTGGGGCTTCTGGAGCCAGGGTTGATGTTACATCCAAGCTTGGCATTTGGACCCGAAAGCCCATTCTCTTGAATTTCTTGACTTTTGCTCAAGTTAAATATAACCAGTCAAGAGGCATGCACATGCACTCTCTCTCTCACACACACACACACACACACACACACACACACACACGGACAAATGTCACTCAAAAATGAATTAGGAAAGAAGCCATCTGAAAAGCCTACATACTGTATGATTCCAACTCTATGACATTTTATAAAAGTCAAAATGAAACAGGCAATGAAAAGATCAGTGGTTACCACTCATTGGAAGTGAGAGGATAAATAGGTGGAGCACAAGGGATTTTTAGGGTACTCTATATGATACCATAATGTGGATATATATCACTACACATTTGTCCAAACTCAGAATGTACAGCACCAAGGGTGAACCCTAATGTAAACAATGGACTTCAGGTGATTACGATGTGTCTATGTATGTTCATCAATTGTGATAAATGTGCCATTCTGGTGGGAGATGCTGAAATGGAGGAAGCTATGCATGAGTGGGACAATTAAGGGGATTATACAGAAACTCTCTGTGCCGTTCTCCCAATTTTGCTATCAATCTAAAACTCCTCTAAATAATTAAGTATTAAAAATTAATCTGTGAATTGTGTAGGAAATTGATTCCTAATGATTCAATTAATTAAGCAAAACATTATTCATAAATATGATCAGGCATCAACATGCAAATGAGGAAAACCAATAGCAAAAATGTAAATAATCAACATAGACTATAGAAAAATTGTCTAAGAATCCAGGCATCGTGCCTCATGCTTGTAATCCCAGCACTTTGGGAGGCCAAGGTGGGCAGATCATCTGAGGTCAGGAGTTCCAGACCAGCCTAGACAATACAGTGAAACCCTATCTCTACTGAAAACACAAAAATTAGCTGGATATGGTGGCCTGTTCCTGTAATTCCAGCTACTTGGGAGGCTGAGGCAGGAGAATCACTTGAGCCTGGGAGGTGAAGGTTGCAGTGATTTGAGATCATAGCACTCCCCTTCAGCCTGGGTGACCAAGAACTACCCTGTCTCAAAAAAAAAAAAAGAAGAAGAAGAAAAGAAAAGAAAAGAAAAAAGACAAATTGTCTAAGAAATACACTTAAATAATTTACTAAAAAGAAAGAAATGACAAGAACAAAAAAAAATCTAAGTAAATCTCAGAAAGATTAAAAAATCATGCAATCAATCAGAGAATAAGTCAAAATAATATAAAAACAAAGGAATTAAAGAAAAAGAAAGTTATAAAAATATACAACCACGATATACTAGGCTCAAAATATTTGCTGTATAGTATAAGATGAAAATATTTGCTTCACTGGGTCCTTCAGGTACTGTCTGGTCTGCTTCCAACTTAATAATATAGGCTTGGCCTTCTTTTGTAAATCATTTTAAGCAATAGAATATGAATAGAAATTACATATGCCACATATAAGAAGATGCATTAAGAGTTATTGCATGAATCCACCATTGTTCTTCTCACACTGCCATGAAAATAAACGGTTTAAGATAACTGGCTGTATCTTCATCCTGGGTCCAAAAGGAAACAAGACATATAGAACCATAGCCAACATGTAACACTTACCAAAAGTAGACCACTGTTTGCAAGCCACTAAAATTTTAGAGTTGTTACCTCGGTGTAATCTAGAGAAAGTTTGCCAACATAAACATTTAAATAAAAATTAAGAGAAAATGTCATGCAAATCATCTAGAAACAAGGGCCAAAAGATGAAAAAATAAAATATATGTGGAAAAAAAAGCTAGATTTCATGGAAGATCAATTCAGAAAGTCAGTATCATCTAATAGGGTACCAAAGAAATGCATCAAAAAAATTTAAAAAGTGAAGGGAAGTTGTCACATGAAAAACATTTGCTAAGTCTGGAGAAAGGTGCAAGCCTTCAGATAATTAAAACCACAAAATAGCAAGTAGGATTTCTTTTAAGTATTTATATTCATGAAACTCCAAGGAAATAATGAGGAGCATAAAATCTTACAGAGGACAAAAAGCAAAATAATGATGAAGAGCAGAAATGAGACCAAAACAGCTTTTAAATATTAGATGCTATAAGATAATCAGCTAAGTTTTCAAATTTTTAAGATAAAAATACTTTTAACATAAAATTTCCATGCTTAAGCAAATAACAATAAAACATGAGACTGGGGGAACAAGCAGGGAGCAGGATATGAAATCTGAAATATAGTGGACCTATAATAATTTTGGAAGAATAATGAAACAAACTTGAAGCATGATGATAATTGTGAAGTAAGCCTAGAAATAATTTAGTACATGCCGAGCCATTTAACAAGTATGGTGACCTGGAAACTATTAGTAATATGGAGAAGTATGTTTTCTTTCATTTGTCCTTTGTTCAGTAAGAAAATGAAAGATAAATCAAAAATCAAGAGAAAAATCATCAGGCAAGAAAAGCATGTTACAAATATAAACTTTAAAATTATATTGTTTGAAAAAACTATTAGAATATGAGAAAATTCATCTCTTTAACTTTGATATTTAAAACATAGCACTGGCATAGTACTAATTATATGACAATATTTTATTCTCTACGAACCTATTCAAACTATCTTGTTCTAAAGTGAATAATATGTATTGAAACTTGGCATTAGAATTGTTCCTTCTCTGTATGGTTTTTTTTTCAATTTTAAGGTTATTATAAAATACTTAGATAAACCAAAATTTAAAAATAATTGTATAACATTTCAATACTCATTATGTGGCTTAAGAAATAAAAACATTTCTGATAGAATGATGGCCTCTTATGTATAGACATTCCTAAGCCCCTTCCCCTTTGCTGTATTCTCCAGTGGGGCTAATACTATAATTTAGTGTTTATCATTTTTGAATGTTTTTATAATATATTACATATAAATATATAAATGGTACATCATAAGGTTTTCCAGGATTTAAAGTTTATCTAAATTATCTTATATGGTAATATAAATATATAAGCTATTTTGCATTCCATATTGTTCTGAGAGCTATATATGTTGATACTTATAGCTTAGATTCATTTCTTTTAATAATTGAATTAATTGTTTTTAATAGTGTTTCTGGTATTAAATGGCTAAATTTTATTGTGAAAAGATATGATATTTACAAATTTTTGGTCACTCTAGAATGAACACTAATGATTATTATTCCTTGTGCACATATGTAAAAATTTTAACATGATAGTACTTCTCAATCTGGTCAACAGGACTCTGTTTTTATAGCAATTATTTAGTCACATGCTATTTACTCTCCCTTAATAGTATTCCCAGTTAATATAATATACCTCTATATACATCTTAAAGAAAAAAAAAACAGAAATAAAAGGAAAATAAATTAAAATAAATATGTATTTTCATACGTAACTACTCAGACCCAACTCTGCTTGAAGACATAATGAAGTAGGGAGATACATATATGACCCATCAATGAAAAAACATCATGTTGTAAAAAGAAAACATTTTTAATGTTGCAAATATATATTAGCACAGGAGGTAAATATGAAGTGTAAATATGTTGTAAATATACACTGATACAGAAAGTTTATATTGGTGACTTAAATATCATGAACTATTCTGCTCATGGTAGTTTCAAAATAGTACACAACAGCATGATAAATCTACAAACAAAAGAACATTCACTTCTAGAAAATTCAGCTTATATTAAACCATAAAAGTGTAATGCTTTTATTAATGTAAAATGAAGGTATATCTGGACTCAGATTATTTCAAACAGACATTTTTCCTAGGTGAATACCTTGGAAGGCATTTGAAAGAAAATCTAATCGTGAACAAAACAATTATTTGCTGTATGGAATTGACCTGTGCATTCGTGGATGTTTAGCCTCTGTGGTCCTGCCCACTAAATACAAGTAGCATTCTCCAATCATTGTGGTAACTACCAATACCCTATACCTGTCCAAAAAAATCACACTAGGTTGAGAATTACTCAATTACCTACTTAGGAGAACTTCTAAGGATATACAGGAATTGCTGTATGTCCAGGAATATAATTGCTACAACATAGGAAATACATCAGTATTTCACCATGGTTGTCCCAAGTTACACATCAATCATCAGTACATGTAACTTTATATAATTTCATATCTTCATCCATATTTAATGTAGGTAGAATTTTCTATTTCACTCTGGTGTGCATACGATTTTTAAATTTATATTTCTATGGTCCTTTGTCATATTGAGTGTTTATTTTACATATATCAGCCATTAAAATTTTTTCTTCTTTGAATATTGAAACACGACTTATAATAACAACAATTTTTAACATTATAAACATTTAACAATAGATAAATAAATTGTAGCTATATTATAAAGTACTATGCTATTGTTAAAAATAATCAACTAAAACTTTAAGTACTGGCATGAACAAATTGACTATATATAGTGATCCCAGAAAATAAAGGTCCAGTATATTATGGAGAATATGAACTCAGGTATCAATATGCTTGGTTCTGTGTTCCTACCCAAATCTCATCCTAAATTGTAATCTCTATAATTCCTACATGTTGAGGGAGGGTTCAGGTGGGAGGTGATTGGATCATTGAAACAGTTTCCCATATGCTGTTCTCATGAGAGTGAGTGAATTCTCAAGAGATCTGATGATTTTATGTGTTTGAAAGTTTCTCCTTCACACACTCACAGCCTCTCCTGCTGCCTTGTGAAGAAGGTGCTGGCTTTGTCTTCCGCAATGATTGTAAGCTTCCTGAGGCCTCCGCAGCCATGTGGAATTGTGAGTCAATTAACCCTCCTTTGTTATAAATTACCCAGTCTTGGGTAGTATTTAGCAGTGTGAAACAGACTAATACAGGTATGTATACACGTACACCCATAAATGTTAGAAAAAGTCTTAGATGGATATATTTCAAATATGAATAATGCCATCTATTGGCAGAAGAAATCTGATTAGATAATATAAAATGGCCTTTCAATCTTTTCTCTGTATTTTTATTTGATATTTTCAGAAATGATTTAATTAAGCATCACATTTAAATTTTAATATTATAAGTAAGTAGAAAAAAGGAAGATAATCATTCCTATTAAGCGTAGTAAAAGAGGATGAGATGGGAAAAACTCAGTTTTTCCTAAGCTGCTATTCACAGTCTTATATACATAAATGTTGAAGGTTGTGTGGCATGTCACTGAAAGGCAGATAAAAGGATAAGAAATATGTATGAGAAACCCTTTCTACTGTCTGCTAATACATGTCAAATTTATTTAGTATCAGAGATTCCAATGCAAAAACAAAATGTTATAAGGTAAACTGTCAGATGAACTTTTAAATACAGCTGTAACATAATAAACTATACATATGTAGATTTCACTATTACAATTTCCTCATTCATCCAAGAAAAATTATTAGCTTTTCAACATTATAGAATGCTACTATTATTATATTTTTAAACATACCAAGTTCCAGATAATAAATTTACATATTAAATAAATCTTAAATAATAGAAACATGCCCTTTTATAAAAGCAAAAACCAAAGTAGGCATACTTTCATTATTTACTTCCATAATTATTACTATTGTGTTGTGACATCTGCCTTAATTGAACAACTTATATGATTATCATGCCCAAGAACATACGCCTTTTGAGGTGACACAATCTAAAGACAATTTTTCAGGCTGCCAAATTATATTCCAGTTTGTTCACATCATGCCTATGTGGCATATTTTACCTCTATGTGACTAACAGTTTTTGAAACCATTATGTATGTATGTATGTATGTATATATATATATATATACACATATATATATATATACACATATATATATATATAAAGTAACCTTTTTCTAAGAAATTTCAGAAATGTATAATATTTAAATTTAATACTTCTATGATAATAGGTATACCTTTATTAGTTTGCCAATGTAACTCTTATAGAAGCTGTAGAAGCATATTTATTTTTCTTGATTTTGGGGAAAAATTACAGAAATGTTTTCTCTCCAATTCTCCCTTTAATGGGCTTATGATTTGTAAGGACCTACCAAAGGCTCAGTAACAACTGTGTTAATAAGAGTTTTAATAGTGTCTATGAGGTGCCTCCTGTCTGCCAGACAATATTTTTGATATATAGTGATTATACCCATATCTGGGGTACATGTGGTATTTTATACATGCATACAGTATGTGTTGATCAAGTCAGGGTGCTGAGAATACTCATCACCTCAAACATTCAGCGTATTTCTCTGCTGGGAACAATTCAACTCTTCTAGCTATTTTAAAATACACAATAAAATATTGTTAACTATAATCACCCTGCTGTCCTATTGAACACTAGAAGTTATTCCGTATATCTAACCATATGTTTGTATCCATTAATCAACTTCTCTCATCCTCTCTGCCACACCCTTCTCTGCTTCTGGTAACCATCATTCTATTTCCTATCTCCATGATACTAACGTTTTGCGTCCCACATAGGAGTGAGAACATGGGATATTTGTCTTTATGCTCCTGGCTTATTTCATTAAACATAATGACCTCCAGCTCCACCCAAGTTGCTGTAAATGAAAGGATTTCATTCTTTTTTAATGATGAATAGTATTCTGTTGTATGCATATACCATATTTTCTTATCTATTAATCTCTGGAAAACTTAGCTTGTTTTCATATCTTGGCTATTGTGAATAGTGCTGCAATGAACATGGGAGTTTAGGTATCCATTTGATACACTGACTTCCTTTCCTTTGAATAAATATCCAGTAGTGAGATTGCTGGATCATATAGTAGTTCTATTTTGGTATATTGAGAAATTTCCATACCATTATCCAAGATTACTGCACTAATTTACATTCCCATCCACAGTGTAGAAGAAGTCCCTTTTCTCTCCATTCTTGTCAGCATTTGTTATTATTTTGTCTTTTTGATAAGAGCCATTCTAAATGGGGTAAGACAACATATCACTGTGGTTTGATTTGTATCTCTCTGATGATTAATGATGTTGAGAACTTTTTTCATATATCTGTTGATCATTTTTATTTCTTCCTTTAAGAAATGTTTATTTAGATTTTTTCCCACTTTTTAATGGGATTACTTTGTTGCTGAGTATTTGAATTTCTTATATATTCTGGGTATTAGTCCTTTGTCAAAGGAATCATTTGCAAATATTTTTTCTCATTCTACAGTTTGTCTCTTCCTTCTATTGATGATTGCCTTTGCTGTGCAGAAACTTTTTAGTTTAATACAGTCCCATTTGTCTATTTTTAACATTTTACTGCTTATACCTTTGAAGTCTTAACCATAAAATCTTTCTCTAGACCAATGTCCTGAGTATTTCATTACTCTTTTTCCAGTAGAAACACACAACAATAAACATATGAAGGAGAGCTAACGCCAATTCTATTCAAACTATATTTTAAAATTTGAAGAGGAGGTAATTTTTCCTAACTCATCTTCTAAGGCCATCATTACCCTGATACCAAAACAAAAAAAGGACATAACAACAAAAGAAAACTAAAGGCCAATATTCCTGATGAACACAGATGCAAAAATCCTCAACAAAATTCTAGCAAACCCAATCCAAAAAAACATTAAAAGATAATACACCATCATCAAGTGATGCACCCAGGGATGCAAGGATAGTTCAACATATGCAAATCAAAAAATGTAATACATTGCATCAACAGAATGAAGCACAGAACCCATGTAATCATCTTAGCGGATGCAGAAAATCATTCGATAACATTCAACATCCCTTTATGATTTAAACTAAAACACTAGGCATAGAAGTAACATAAATGAACATAAAAAAGGCAATATATGAAAAACGCACTGCTACTGAATGGGAAAAAGCTGAGAACCTTTATTCAAAGAACTGTAACTAGACGAGAATGCCCACATTCACCACTGAAAGTCCTATCCAGAGGAATCAAGTAAGAAATGGGGAGAAAGGGCATCCAAATTGGAAAATAGGACATCTAACTGTCTTTCTTTGCATGGCATTATCTGATATCTAGCTCTTGCTTTTCATGTTTCTTGTGTCCTTACATTGATATCTTGGCATCTGGTAAACAATCATGCTATCTAATTATACAGGTTGTCTTTCATAGGATAAGAATTTTTTCCATAGATGTGTCTCTAGTGTTGGTTTTATAGGGTGCTTTGACTTAGATTCTGGGTAGAGGCAGAAGTATAGCTCCATATGATTTCTTCAGCTGTAATCAGTGTCACTGGTGTCTGTGAGATCCTAAGTGGCTTAGACTGTGGATGTTAATGAAGATGATAGTGAGGCTTTGCTGTGGATGAGGACACCAAGTGGGCCAGTCCTCAGGCACGAGTGTGGCAGCAGTAAGTTGGGCAAGTCTGTCCTGAGTCTCCTGGGTGGCAAGTGCAGACACCAGCAGTTGTTGGCAAAAAGGGATGATCTGGAGGCCCCTGAATGATACACATAGGCAGTGTCGGTGGTGGCAGGTGAGGTGTGTCTGTCCTCGGGTTCCCTGATACTGCACACTGATGCCAGTTGTGGGTGGGCAGGTTGATCTCCAGGACCCCAGATGGATCAGTCGCTGGCAGGAATACCAATGGGTGGGACAGTCTCATCCATAGTCTCTGGATGACACATGTCAGCAATGGCACTGTTAGGCAGAAAGGGCATGTCCTCAAGTCCATGGATGGTGTACCTGGGTACTTTCAGCAGCAGGTGGAGTGGCTTGATGCCTAGGCCCCTGGATGTGTGTGGACACCAGCAGTAGGCAAGGGGAGTGGGCAGTCCTCAAGCCTAAAGATTGACCCACTGGATGATGCACATGGGTTCTGGCAGTGGTACACAGGGTGAGTGATATGGTTTGGCTGTGTCCCCCCTCAAATTTCATCTTGAATTTTGGCTCCCACAATTCCCATGTGTGTGGGAGGTGCCCAGTGGGAGGTAATTGAATTGTGGGGACAAGACTTTCCTATGCTTTTCTCCTGATAGTGAGTAAATCTCATGAGACCTGATGGTTTTATAAAGGAGAGTTTCCTTGCACAAGCTAATTTTTCTTTTGTCTGCATCCATGTGAGATGTACCTTTCACCTTCCACCATGATTGTGAGACTTCTCTAGCCACGTGGAATTGTAGTTCATTAAACCTCTTACTTTGACAAATTGTCCAGTCTCAGGTATCTCTTTGTCAGCAGTGTGAAGATGGACTAACACAGTGGGTCAATCCTCAGCCCCAACAATGACTTGCACAGGCACTGGCAGCTACAGTGGAGCACAGGACAGTGGAGCTTCAGAACCCTGGACAGTACATGTGGGAGCCAGCTGCAGCTAGTGTGATGGGTCAATATGCATGGGTGCTGGCAGATGTGGACAGGTCAAAAGCATTATTTCCAAATATATTCTATGTATTGACTCTTTTAATCTTCCACATAATGATCCATGAAGTACCTATTCTTTTTACCATAAGGATATAAAAATTTACACACAAAGAAGCTGTGTGACTTTGTCTGAGGTCCCATGGCTGCTCAACTGTAGAGTAGAAATTTAGAACCATGTAACAGGAACCAGGGCCCTCTCTCTTAATCACTAAACTGTAATGCTCATAATGAACACGAATGACTGCAACCATAACACTACCTTTATACATTATCAAGAGTGTCATCTACTCTTTATGATGTTGCCCTTAGTTTTTCTTCCCTGATGATTCTTCAGAGGCCGATTATTTCCACCTCCAGAACTTTATTGAACAATAGCCAGCTAGAGATTTACCCACACAGTGGGAGGATGCTATTTTGTTAAGAGTTCCTGAACAGTGTAAGTAGAAGAGGCAGTGTATAATTTGTATTTCTCAATGGGAGTCTGTGGAAGTTTTAGAAGAGTCAACTTATAAAAACAACATGTATTAGGCTGGTTCAAAAGTAATTGCAGTTTTTGCCATTACTCTCAAAGGCAAAAAACACAATTACTTTTGCATCACACAAATAGTTCTTCTTACCATTCAAGAGGAGCCATGCTCTGTTTCTTTCCCTCTGGCCCCCTGCCCTCTACCCCGTCAAAGAAAACATGATCTAAAAAGCTGACCTTTCTTTCTAGTCTTAGATAGATACTTGGTAAGTTTGGGCTAAATATCCAATCTGTTCTGTGTCAACATTCTCCTCATAAAATTTGTGGGAAGAATTCCACTTTAATCTTTCAAAGTGTCCTCTGAAACTGTTACGTTGGTGTCAGCTGATGGCAACATTCCCAAACAGCCAGATTCCAAAGATCTATGTATCAGTTGACATTCATATTGTTTAAACATTATGATTTTGGAATTTATATTCTACTCTGTCCACTAATAATTTCAAGGAGAAAGACTCAGGTGGAAAGTAGGGAAACTGAATACATACTTGTATGGTGATCTTAGATTTTTTTTTTATCCCGCACTAATATGGGTCAAAGTTATATTTATACCTTATCACAAAATAATTTTATTCTATAGCAGTGGTAAAGCTGAGTAAAAAGTGTTTTCCTTGATGACAAAGCCCATTAAGCCTATTATTTTAAAGTCACAAAACTGTACTATAAGCAATTATTAGAAAATGAATGTGAATATACACTTACACTTATTGCTTCTTTGTTTTTGCAATTATCATTTTCTTCTCAACTTTTCAAACAGAAAATACTTTCATTAAAACAGGGTGAGTCTTATAGGAATTTCTCTCCTAATAAGATCTGCTACCTTTTAATTTGGATTTTATACTTTTCTTAATTAATCCATCTTTCCTAACCAGGAATCTTAGACAAATCAATTGATTTAAACTCAGGAGACACAACAGATGACCACTGATTTTCTCCATGGGTAATTACTTTGCATTCCACCATACATATCTGATTAATTCATAGAATTCATAGGGATTCAGAGAGTTATTGATGCTGTTTGCAAGCAATCTCTGTTTAGTGTGGATAGGGATTTGATACAGCTGTATAAAGTCCCATTACCATTTTGTTTTAATTTACAGAATGATAGAACAAAGGGAATATTCTGTTGAGTTGTTTAATAATCCTGCTTGTGGGATAGCTAGGAGAGGTCCTTGGGGTTCATCCTTGATGCCAACTCCTGAAATTATTTCAGTTTAGCAGACAGATTAAGCGCTGCAATATTCAATATTCTGAGGAAGCTGCTTCAACTACTTTAGGTTGCTGGAATATCATTTAGGCCAACATGTCATTCACTTATATGGGAAACAAATAATAATCCTACTGTATGTATACCTGATCCCATTCATCAATTTGTAAGACAGCAGCAATCCAGCAATTTTCTAGGTGTAATCAGAAGGCTACACCAGGTGTTAAATGGGGTTTCTCACCTTTCTAGTGGCATGAAAACACTCACACCTGAAGTTTTTAATCATTATCTGTACTAAGCAAAAATAAGTGAAGAATGGATAAATACTTTAAACAGGTGAGGAGTTTAGAGCAATATTATGCACCTAAAAAAATAGGGTAGAGAAGATGACTCAGATATCACCTCATCACACCAAAACAAAACTAAAACAAACTAGTGAATCTGTTTTCTCGTGAATCTCTGTTTGACTCTTCTAACACTGGCTTTATCAAAAACACCTTGCCAAAGAGATTCTGAAAGGGAATGGTTTCCATTTTTTAATCGTAAAACCTATTTCCTGCATTCTAATATAAGTTTCCAAATGTCGAGTAAGTATGTCCATTTCTGAATTCTGTCTTATATTTCATTCAATGTCTCCATCTCTCCTGCCCCTAAAACAGCTTCTGTTCCAGACTCTTCCATGTCAATTAACGATGCTATTCACCTACATTTTACTTCCTTTTTCTTATCTCCTCCATAACAATTCAGCAGAATATCTTTTTGAGCTGCAGTTCCTAATAAGCACTAAGTGTACTCCTTCCTCCTATTTCTTTCTGACTTGTCTTCAATTACAAAAGAAAAAAAATTATAAAATTCAAATTGTGTTAAGATAATTCTGAAGAATAATGTAACTAAAGTTAGCAAGCAAAACTGGCTTTTATAGTGGCCCAAACTAAATATGATAAGTCATTAGGATAGGAAATCTAAAAGAAAAGAAGACAATTTGGAGGTAGAATTAACATGTTTGGGTAGCTTGATCTGGGGACCTCAGAGGAGGAATAACTTCTTAATGACATCTGGCAGTATAAGCTATCACTCCTTAATCAGGTCAAAACAATATTGTGCTGTGCATGAATATCATATTTACTTTAAATAATTATTGGAATAGCTGGGAAAGTCTCCAAAATTCAAATCACAAAGAAAACTACTGTTTCTGAGTATCAGAAATTGTATATACTCCAAGTAATTCAAAATTTCTCGCCAAAACATGCATGTGATTTTCTATATTTACAACAGTGTAAAGGCATTTCTCATTGACATCCTTGTAAGTTACATTCTGAACTTTATCCTAAAGGCCTTTTAATTTGTTTAAGGCAAATATTATGATTTGAAAGGTCCATTATGAAATGAAATACTGAAAGCTTGACATCCTAAAAGCGACTCGCCAATACTAATTACAGCACCAGATCTACATTTACATTTGAAAGATAATTTTATAATTTGACACTTTAATAATCATTTTGTAATGCATCTTCAGACTTATATTTTACTCCTTCAATCCTTTTGTAGGGTACTTTTTATTTCTTCTGAATCTTCTGATATCTCTCTCATACTCTCTGACACAGAAGCCAGGGTTCTTTTTTTTTTTTTTTAATTATATTTTAAGTTCTGGGGTACATGTGCAGAACATGCAGGTTTGTTACATAGGCATATACATGCCATGATGGTTTACTGGATCCACCACCCTGTCATCTACATTAGGTATTTCTCCTAATGTTATCCCTCCCCTAGCACCCTAGCTTCCGACAGGCCCTGATGTGTGATGTTCCCCTCCCTGTGTGCATGTGTTCTCATTGTTCAACTCCTACTTATGAGTGAGAATATGTAGTGTTTGGTTTTCTGTTCTTGTGTTTGCTGAAAATAATGATAACCAGCTTCATCCATGTTTCTGCAAAGACAGGAACTCATCCTTTTTAATGGCTGCATAGCATTCCATGGTGTATATGTGCCACATTTTCTTTATCCAGTCTATCATTGATGGGCATTCGGGTGGGTTCCAAGTCTTTGCTAGTGTGAACAGTGCTGCAATAAACACATGAGTGCATGTGTCTTTATAACAGAATGATTTATACTCCTTTGGGTATATACCCACTAATGAGATTGCTGGGTCAAATGGTATTTTTAGTTCTAGATCCTTGAAGAATCACCACACTGTCTTCCACAATGGTTGAACTAATTTACACTCCCACCAACAGTGTAAAACTGTTCCTATTTCTTCACATCCTCTCCAGCATCTGTTGCCTCCTGACTTTTTGATGATCATCATTCTAACTGGCATGAGATGGTATCTCATTGTGGTTCTGATTTGCATTTCTCTAAGAGTTCTAAATAGGCATAAAAACCAAATGGTTTAAATTAACACTCTGAGATGGGTAAAATAAGGCGTGAAAATAAGAGGTGAAATTGTGAGGCTACTAAACATTTCAGCTAGGAAATCCATGATTTTCCATGTCTTATTCCTCAGACTACAACTATCACCTTACATATGGTCTTCAAACAGGCTATTTTGCAGAAGCTGCAATTTCCACAAAATGATCTTAGGCTTGAGAACTGTGACTCAAGCTACAGAACATTAGTGAGCCTGACTTTACTATGTAACTTTGTCCTGTAATACTTTAGGCCTAAATGGTTTCAAACTCAAACAGACCATAAAGATATCTCTGTCTTTTAAAATTGGGCATTCACCCAGCATTGAAGGGATAGAAGCAGAGATTGATACAGAGCAAGAGATGAAAAGTGACACCAACATCACTATTACTAACTAATTCCAGGTAGATTACGTGGGGGTTGGGGTTGTGAGAAATCTCAACATTTTTTCATAGAAGAACAGTCTATGGCCCTTATTATTCCATCTTGTAGAAGGGTGAAAAGGAAGAGAAAGCCACATCCATGAACCTTGTCCTTGTACTAAATAGTGATTCCACCAAAAAATGTGGGTCAAACTCTGCTCTGTAATACAACCAAAGCAGTGCCCTCCTCCTCAATGAGAAAGCAGAATGCCTGTGGTCAAGGGTAAAAGCAAGTGAACAAAGACACCTCAAATGCTGATCATGTGACCCCATATCCCTCCAAAGTCAGCTGCTACATCTCATTTGACTATCTGTTGTTAATACCATAATTACTAGGCTCATTCAAGTGAGTTGAGAGAATAAAAAAGAGGTGTACAGAAAGATAGTGTTCATGGAGTTGAATGTGTCAATGACACTAATGTTGAACCACATGGAAGGCTGAGAGATGAATTACTTTTTATTTTATCCCTTCCTCCTTATTTTTACATTGTTTGTATCAGATTCCTACTTTAGGGAGAAATAGCACAAACCAAATGGCCTTATATTTACATATATATTTTTCTTCCTTTCAAAAAATTCACCTCTTTATATCTCTTTAACATTTTACATTTCTCTGTAGATAAATTTTCCCAGTTCATTGATAGAAATCTAGATTTCCCCTCTGATATATAAAAAAGGAAGAATTTAAAGGCTTTGAAACACATATCAGCTGCTGAATATTTCAGAACTGCGATATAGTTGTTGGTAGTTTCCTGCGATATTAAAAAGGATATCCTTTACACTCCCTACAAAAACATCCCTGTCTGTCCCTTTTTAAACATTTATTATAGGTGACTGGTTGTTCTGGTGATGCAGTGGGGTAAATATAAGAGAAATTAGAGAGAATATTTAATATTTGGGGTCCCTAAGGTATTGGTGACAGTTTTATTCTTCATACCGGTTTAAATAAGACAAAATTCACATCAGTATTTTTTCATTTCTCTTGATGCCAATAAAAGTTTCTAATATATTCAATGAAACAATGATAGTGACGAAATGGTCTTTAAAAAAAAACTGGTGGGGAAAAGAAAACTTTTCTTCCAAGTAGCTTTTAACAGCAACAACAGCAGCAAAGTAAAGCAGTGTAATATTTGTTTTGTGAGAAGAGCATCTGCTAACTTCACTAAAGCAGTAGAATAAGAATCATATGTTTAACAATATCTCACTTTATACATGTAGAATAAGCCCAGTTTTTAAGGGCATCATTTTGTTACTGTGGAAAATTAACATTAATAAAGGAGATACTGGTATATACAACTGAAATAAAACACACATATTTTCTTCTTACCAAAATATTTCTTATATATCTCTGTTTCTGTTTATTCTACTTTTCATCTGTAAAAATAAGAACTCTTAGAAAATAATTTTTACATATTTTAAAGAATATTTAGAAGGATAAGTACTTTATTGAAGGGCATGATGTTTATATCATAAAACATCAAAATAAAACTACTTATTTTACTCTTTTTGATCTCAACACATTATGTAATGCAAAAGGCCCAACTCTGAAGAGGTTGAAAGCAGACAATAATTAGTTTTATCAATTTGTGAGCAATGTTCTCACCTCAAGAGCTTTATAATCTCAATTTTGTTCTGAAACACACAAGATATTTAATGATCGCCATTCTAACTGGCGTGAGATGGTATCTCAATGTAGTTTTGATTTGCATTTATCTAATCACCAGTGATGATGAGAATTTTTTCATATGTTTGTTGGCCTCATGTATGTCTTCTTTTGTAAAGTATCTGTTCATATCCTTTGCCCACTTTTGAATGGGCTTGTTTGTTTTTTTCTTGTAAATCTGTTTTAGTTCTTTGTAAATTATGGATATCAGCCCTTTGTCAGATGAGTAAACTGCAAAAATTTTTTCCCATTCTGTTGGTTGCCGATTCACTGTAATGACTGTTTCTTTTGCTGTGCAGAAGCTGTGGAGTTTGATTAGGTCCCATTTGTCTATTTTGGCTTTTGTTGTCAATGCTTTTGGTGTTTTGGTCATGAAGTCCTTGCCTACACCTATGTCCTGAATGGTTTTGCCTAGATTTTCTTCTAGGGTTTTTATGGTGTTAGGTCTTATAAGTCTTTAATCCATCTCGAGTTAATTTTAGTGTAAGGTGTCAGGAAGGGGTCCAGTTTCTGCTTTCTGCACATGGCTAGCCAGCTTTCCCAACACCATTTATTAAACAGGGAATCCTTTCCTCATTGCTTGTTTTTGTCTGGTTTGTCAAAGATCAGATGGTTGTAGATATGTTGTGTTGCCTCCGAGACCTCTGTTCTGTTCCATTGGTCTATATCTCTGTTTTGGTACCAGTACCATGCTGTTTTGATTACTGTAGCCCTGTAGTAAGTCTGGTAGTGTGATGCCTCCCGCTTTGTTCTTTTTGCTTAGAATTGACTTGGCTGTGCGGGCTCTCTTTTGGTTCCATATGAGGTTTAAGGTGGTTTTTTCCAGTTCTGCGAAGAAGGTCATTGCTGGAGAGGATGTGGAGAAATAGGAACACTTTTGCACTGTTGGTGGGAGTGTAAATTAGTTCAACCATTGTGGAAGACAGTGTGGCGATTCCTCAAGGACCTAGAAATAGAAATTCCATTTGACCCAGATATCCAAAGGATTACAAATCGTTCTACTATAAGGACACGTGCACATGAATGTTCATTGCAGCACTGTTTACAATAGCAAAGACCTGGAACCAACCCAAATGCCCATCGACGATAGACTGGATAGGGAAAATGTGGCACATATATACTATGGAATATTATGCAGCCATCAAAAACGATCAGTTTGTGTCCTTAGTAGGGACATGGATGAACCTGGAAACCATCATTCTCAGCAAACTGACAGAAGAGGAGAAGATCAAACACTGCATGTTCTCACTCATAGGTGGGTGTTGAACAATGAGAACACATGGACACAGGGAGGGGAGCAATACACACTGGGGTCAGTTGGGGGGAAACAGGGGAGGGATGATGGGGGGTGGGGAGATGGGGAGAGATAGCAAGGGGAGAGATGCCAGATGTAGGTGATGGGGAGGAAGGCAGCAAATCACACTGCCACGTGTGTACCTATGCAACAATTTTGCATGTTCTTCACATGTACCCCAAAACCTAAAATGCAATAAAATAAATAAATGGGAAAAAAAAACCCACAAGATAAAGATATCTATTATGTAAGTTAATATGTCCTTGCTTTATAAAATCTAGCAATATTATTTCCATGTTATTTCAAATCCCTGAAATTAATTACTTTTGTTGATCCCACATGATTTCTGATACTTTATTTTTTAAGGTATTATAAAATCTTTTAAAGAAAGAATATGTTGTTTATTTTTGAGTAAAAATTCTTCCCATTAAAAATTAAATCCATTAGTTCTTAAGCCTTACTTCCTTATGTCTCTATTTGGAAAAAAAAGTATATACTCCTCTATCAACCAAAATGATTAAGTTTGATAAAGCTATTGATTTATCTACTTTGACCAAAGTATTTGGCCAAAAAAAAAAAAAAAAAGTTTTATTGCAACTGATTAACCTGAAGCATCCTGTGTCATCCCACTACAGGAATTTTGATCTCAGCATTCTAGGTTTGTGTTACCTGGTTATTATTTATTATTTATATCATAGCCTTTTAAATTATATTCTCTGAAAACATTTTTAGCCAGAAAAAAAGTTAATGTTAATAGCTCATAATTTAAACATAAAATATATGCCAGGGTATGTTCTTGACAGAAAAAGAATCTTTCAAGTAAGAATTTAGAAAGACAAAACTCAAATCAAGTTTCTTGGTGAAAATCTATCCACTGAGAGAAGACAGAATATTGTTCTTTTTCCACATTTCTACCAAACACACTCTTTTCTCATTTGGTTTGGACAGCTGAAGCTTTGGAGTACGTTCTTCTAATGAGTATGACAGTTACCTTTTCCAGCATCTGTTCCTATTTTGGCGTGCATTCCTACTGCAGATGCTGGAAAGTTACCACGTTATTTTCACAAATGTGGTGCACTTGTTCAAAACTTGTATTAAGGGTGATTTAGGTAGGAAAAGAGGACATTGCATACAGGCCATTCATTTTGCTGATATAGAACTGTAATAAATATTCATAGCAGACTTCTGATCCTAGGATCAAGACTAAAGTGGTGTAATGCAGTAAGCAGCAGTTGGACAGCAGCTGTCTGATTCCCCAACTTCCTAAATGAGCTGGCAGGAGCAGCTTCCTCGGCAGACCAGTTCTGTGGTGTTTCCTGTGAATCAGTGGAGATTCAGAGAAGAGCCCCTTCTCCAACCCTTCAAAAAAGTTGGTAAGAGCAATCATTGTATTAAATATTGTTGCACTTAAAATATAATGAATATTTTCTAAAGTTTGAGTTGAAATAGAGCTAAAATGGATGTGAATGGGCAAAGAGCTGGATTACATACAATTTGCTGCCTATAGCAGAATGGTATTTTACAGTCTATCTTGGAGAATAATTTGAGAGTATCTTAAGCCTAGAACTTACTGTTCCTTATAGTAGTGAGTTTTATGTAACAAATTAAATATATGTATATGTGTGTGTGTATTTACCATATTATTAGAACAAAGGAGAAAAAAATCCATAATTATTTGTAAAGAAAAAAAAGAAGAAAGAAAAACCTGAAAAAACTCAACACCTGATCATGATGCAAACCATCAGCTAACAAAAAATAAGAGCCGACATTCTGACAGGAGTCCTTCAGAAAAATCTACAAATCTTTATGTAAGTGCTCATGATACTAAATGATAAAAGATTAGATGTTTACCAAATAAATTGAGGAAGAAGGCAAGAATGCCCCATTTCATGATGCCCTGTCAAGATTGTACAGAAGATCTGAAGTATAATAAGGCATTTAAAATAAATAAACCCCACAAAAATAAAAAAGGAAGAAGTAAAACTTCTTTTATTTGCAAATGACAAAATCTGAATAGAAAACTGTAGGTAATACACAACCAAAAGACTAAGACTAAAAATGAATTTATCAAAGACATAGTGTAAAAGATCAATATACAAAGTCATGTATAGCTCTATTTTCTACCACCAAACATTTGGATAATAATTTTGAAAAAATAATGTAATATAATAAAAATTTTATATATAAGTTTAACAAAAACTGTAGAAAACTCTAAACTTAAAACTATAAAACACTGATGAGAGTAGTTAAACCCTAAATATATATCGAGATATATAATGATAATAGATTGAAAGACAATGTCATTAAGATATAAATTATCTCCAAACTGATCTCCATGTTTAATGCAATCTCATTCAAAATTTCAACTTTTTAAAACTGATGTATCTATTCCAAAAGTTATATAAAAATGCTAAAAAATACACAAAACACCCTTGTATCATTGAAACAATCTTTACTAAAGAAGAAAGCAATGGAAGTTGACTTGCGATAAAGCTACAGTAATCAAAACAAAGTAGTATGAAAATATGATGAGACAAATAGTTCAGTGGAGCAGAAGAGAGTTCATTAATAGACTCATGCATAAAAAGTCAATTGATTTTCAACAATGTCCTATGACAATTTAATTTTAAAAAGAATGCCATTTCAACAAATGATGCCACAACGTGAATGAGAAACAATGTACCTCAAACCTCAATGCTCAACACACAAAATCTATATATTTTTTACGAAAAAATGTTAAGGTAAAATCTTCACCACCTTGGATTAGGCAAAGATTTTTTAGACAGAACACACACACACACAAAGTAACCATAAAATAAAAATTGATAAATTAAACATTAAAACTTAAAACATCTACTCACTGTTAAGAAATTGTTCACAATGCATATAGACATAATAGAGGAATTACTTCCAGGATATCTTTTAAAAATTGCAATGAAACAGTACTAAAAAGAGAAACAAGACAATTTTTTTTAAAAAGACAAGATTTGATGACACTTTGCAAAAAAAACTGTATCAGCAAGAAGCACATGAAAAGGTGTTCAACATCATTAGACATTTGATGTTGTAGGTCATTTTTCCCGAGAATTAAACTTTGAGATGGAAGTTAAAATGTCGCATGTTTAAAGGAGGGCTCTTTGGCTAAACATCTGCAGAAAAAGGAAAATAACTCAGATTTGTCAGGGGAGGCATTAGGCAGCCATGCCTAGACAGCAAAAATCTCATCTGAATCCCCTATGAGTGTATCTGAAGCTGGAGTGTCCCATTAGAGTTGTCTCAAGTTGGAGTAAGAGGCTAGATCTTTATATTCCTCCAATGAACAGTCAGCTTCTTTGAGATGCAGGATATAATTAGACCAGTGAACCCCAGGATCATGTGCCCATTTCTGCATATCATTAGCTGTACATTGGATATCTTGTCCTTATCAATGTAATTCAATGTGAAATTCCTAAGTGAGTGGAACAAGTGCACTGAGCACTTGCATAGAAGATGGAACTGCAAACCTATGGGTAGAAAAGGGAAGCCCATATTCAGAATTGTGCCAGTTCCAATCAGAATAAATTGCTGCACCTTTCATGGCAAAAGGGGCCCCAGGGAGGAAACTTGTCAGCAAAAGGCTGGTAAATCTCTTCTAGTGAGATGCTGAATCAGCGATTATGTTTTGGGCTTATTTGCGGGCAAGTAAGTATTGAACCGTGTCAGTATCTATATCAGCTATGGTGGATGGGAGCCTGGCATAGACGCCACCTCTTCCACCATACCTGCCATATTCAGACACCCATTATGTCAGCACAGGGTGGCTGATGCAGGAGCTAGGTTAGGGCCACTAGCAGAATCATTCTGTCTACTGTATTATTTAATGCCTCTTCTGAGATGAATACAACCTGGTAGACAATGAGATGTTGTACACTCCATGCCTTGCCAGCAGATCAGTCCACATGCCTCTACTCCTTACCTCCTTGCCTCTGATTTGCCCCTAGACCAAACAACCAAAGCAATCACTTTTACCCATGAGTGTACCCTCAGCTGTCTGCTCTTCTGCCCAAAATTGACAATCAAATTCACCATCTGTAGTGCCTTTGAGTAGGATTTCCTCCTACTGCTTTTAATACTACCCTAGTAGAACCAAAGTGCAACTTCAATTTTTAGCTTGCACACACATAATGAACTGAACCATCTGTGAATCAAACTCTTTTTAAAATTTCCTTCTGTAGTAGTCAGGGTTCCCTAGAGGGACAAGACAAACAGGATAGCTATACATAAAAGAGAGTTTATTAAGGAGTATTGACTCACACTATCACAAGGTGAAGTCCCACAATAGGCCATCTGCAAGCTGAGGAGGAAGGAAGCCAATCTAAGTTCCAAAACCTCAAAAGTAGGGAAGCTGACAGTGTAGCTTTCAGTCTGTGGCAAAGGCCCAAGAGCCCCTGACAAACTACTGGTATAGGTCTAAGAATCCAAAAGCTGAAGAACTTGGAGTCTGATGTTAGAGGACAGGAAGCATGCAGCATGGGAGAAAGATGAAGGCCAGAAGACTCAGCCAATGTAGTCCTTCCCATGTTTCTCTGCCTGTTTTTATCCTAGCCACATTGGCAGCTAAGTAGATGGTGCCCACCCTGACTGAGGGTGGAGCCACCTCTCCTAGTCCATTAGCTCAAATGTTAATCTCCTTTGGCAACACCTTCACAGACAGACCCAGGAACAATACCTTGCATCCTTCAATCCAATCGAGTTGGCACTCAATATTAACCACCACACCTTCCCTATCAACTCATTATAAGGGATCTGCATCCCATGTGATCATAGACATAAACTGAAGGGTGGATGCTTGGGTCACATGGCAATGCAACTTGTTTATTTCTTCCAGCCACAGGTGTGTCTGAACCAAGATTAACAACTTTTATATTACGATAGTTTGCTGCTGGGCCTCTTAATCTTGTGACTTGTTGAAGTTGGCTGAATCCAGATAAGAATGGGCAATTATGGCCTCATGGTCATATCATGAACCGTGGTCAGGCATTCCAATTCTCCACTGAGGCTCAGTAGCATATCAGGTACTCTTTTACAAAAGGTATATAATTTTCCACTAAAACTGACAAAGCCTTGCTTCAGAATCTGAGTAGTCTACATAGGGCTTGCTATGAAACTACTCCTGCATGTTTCCTCAGATACTGCTAATATTTTAGGGTATTCTTTATGTATTATTTATATGAATCAAGTGGTACTGTTACATAAGCCACAGCCTGAGCCTGATGCAAAGCCTTTCTTGCTCTGGGAACAACTGAAAGCTGATGAATTAAAAGGCATTTCATTTCACTTATTGTATGAGCTGGAACTGTATTTCTGGGCATTGATTAAATTGTCTTCATGACCTAGCAGCATGTCAAGCATTGCATTTTCTTTACCATGTGGTAGAGGAAGAGGCAAAAATCTGTCCTGTACCCTAGAAAAGATGTCATGGTATACCAGGACTACTGGATCCTTAAATACTTAACCAAGTCTTCACAGAGTTCAGCTCTCATTCTGTTAAGAATATATTTTTTACCAAGGCCTTCAACCAACTTGACAATTTCTGCTCATCTGATTTTATTTTATTGAGATCATCAATATATTGGTCTGGTACGATGATACCACTGACATCCACCACGATTTTTCTGGTCTTTGTAGAGACAAGATTGATGAACTAAATGGGGATATAATTGGGACCACACTCCTGGATTTTTAGGTATGGAAGGGTGACACTAAACTCTGTCATTCCTCACAAAGATTGAATATGCTTTTGTTTGCTATCTTAGTCAGAGGGGTAACTATTGAGTAAATGAGTTATTCTACTGATATAATTACAAATATTGGTGCCAATCAAGCCCGAAACTTGATACTACTTTGCCCCACATCTAGTGAGTCATGAGATCTTCTAAACTAACTCTGAAAAATTCCAAACCTCTCCCTTTTTCTCAATCATTATTATTATTGTACTGGTTCAGGTCTTTATGTCTTTTTTCTAGGTTATTATGTAAAACTTTTGTTTATATTTAAGCTTTTTCCAATCCAATTTATCTTAAAGCAATATTCTTTTTTCAAAACCTTACCCATTCTCAAAAGATATTGGCTATTTTTAGTCTATAAAAGCCTAGAGATTGTAAATCCCTCCACAGTTCATATCTGTCATTAAGCCTGGATCTGTTCGCGGAAATGCTTCAATCCTGGGGTTATGGCTGGAGATGTTAGCGGTGGCATGTATCTGAGTTACCAGTGGCAAATCCTTACAAGTTTGCAGCAACCACAATTCTTGCCTCCTCTGAAGAAAGAATTTGACTGAGGAACATAAGACTGAAAAAGAGAGCAAGGTAAGTTTTACAGCAGGAGTGAAAGTTTATTAAAATGCTTTAAAGCAACAATGAAAAGAAAGTAAAGTAACTTGTAAGAGGGCCAGTGGGCATTTTGGAGGCCAAGGGTGGGGTTTGACCTTTTGACTTGGGGTTTATATGTCAGCGTACTTACAGGATCTTCTCGTTTGGTTCCTCCCTTGGGGTGGGTTGTCCACACATGCAATGGTCTGCTAGCACTTGAGAGGGGAGCATGCACAGTGTGTTTAGTGGAGTTGTATGCATGCTCACTTGAGGCATTCTTCCCTTACCAGTGGAATGCCCCTGGAAGGTCATGTACCTGTTAAACTCCACCATTTTTCCTTTTAATGCACATGCTTGAGCTCATCTGCTCAACTCCTGAGATCCTACCCAGAAGCTACTGATCACTAGTTTCAGGTATTTTCTTTCTTTCTTTTTCTTTTCTTTTTTCTGGAGTGCAGTGGTACGATCTCCGCTCACTGCAACCACTGTCTCCCTGGTTCAGGTGATTCTCCTGTCTTGGCCAACCAAGAAGTTGGGATTACAGGCATCTGCCACCATGTCCAGCTAATTTTTGTATTTTAGTAGAGATGGGGTTTCACCATGTTGGCCAGGCTGGTCTTGAACTCCTGACCTCAAGTGATCAGCTCACCTTGGTCTCCCATAGTGCTAGGATTACAGGTGTGAGCAACTACACCTAGCCTGTTTCAGGCATTTTCTACCTATGGGGAAACTGCCTTCCCCTGGTGCTGGCTGCAACCAGTTATTATTTTAGAGAGACAGTTAACCACCAGAGCATCACCTGATGGTCACTTGACATTCCTAGTTGAGGGTAGAGGTCGTCTCTTGCCTGACTACCTACTGTAACAGAGATTGTGTATTGTTCTATGGTGAAGAATGACAGCTAAAGGTAAATTTTATCTTTAGACCAATTTCAGCTCAATTCTAAAAAGATATTTTAGGGTAGTAGAACTAGTTTATTCTAAAAGATATTGCTTAATTACATAGAAGAACTTAAGGACACAGAGTGATACTGTGTATGGAATAACGGGAAGGGTTTTTTCTGCTTTCTGACGGAAGTTGAATTAGATTAACTGGAATATCTTTTTGAATTAAGTATCTGTGAAACTTTTGATAAAATCTTTAAAATTCATATTTTCTATTTTAGAGTTTAAGAAAATAATTAGTTATGCTCTTCATAATGCTTCAGTATGAAGTGTTTTCGTTCTCGACACCCTATGCTGGAGTTACTTAATTCAACAGAAAGAAAAGAAAAGAAAGCCTCAGAATTCATAAGAATGCTTTGATGAGTGTGATAACATATTATCTACAGCCTTTGAGCCCTTTGAAGATAAGCTGTTGAATAATGTCACTACATTATTATTATAGTTAGAATATAAATACAGGTTTAGCATCTTGTCAAGATAATACAACTTTCAAAAGAGTACAAAGTCAGAAATTTACATGTGCAATTTTAAAGAATGAAGCAAGATTCAAAAGATGAAATCAAACAAAAGATAACGTATTTTATCATTCTTTTGTACCCTTTTCATAGAAGCAAGTTATAAAAATATACATAAATAGATAAATCAATTTTAAATTTAAGTCTGGCTTCCCATTAATTTATGTGGGAGAGTATTTTCAGCATTCCAAATGAGCTTAATTGAAATAAAATTGTAACTGATTTATATACATTTAGATCAATATCAGCATTTAAACTGAACATTTCCTTAACATTTGTGGTAAAAGAAAAAAAAAATGTCATTATTATTATATCTGAAGTTTTTAGCTAATTAAATATTGTGATTAATATAAAAAAGAAATGATTTTAGTATTTTAGCATTATTGCCTTTAAAGCAATTTTTTCAAAGTGTATGTCGTTTGATGTAAGTCATTTGGGTTATTCCTCAAAACTAAACAATTGCTTAATTACCCCAAGGAACACAATCTACACTACAATTTTAAAACATCAAAATGAGAAATGTAATTAGTCTCTTGAGTATAATTAATCCATCTCCTAAGAATTGAGCCAAATTGTAGTTTAGTGTTCTCTGGAATTCAGAAGCCAATTTTAATTACACAGAAACACTGTGCTTGAAGCTTGTAGACTTGAGCTCTAAAAGTAAGTTAAATCTTTATATTTACTGTGGACATGAAAAAGCACAGGACATATGGAAAGGAAGGCTTTACTTCCAAAATTAGAAATCTACAGCAAAACTTCAGGATTGTTTATTGTTCCTTTATAAGCTAGATATGGTTTAGGGACTACAGAGTGCTTGATAGGCATTTCATAAAGCAGATGTAGCTTATTTCTACTGCACTTTCATTGATAAATATCAAAACATAGTTACTGGATATTAACATAGAGAAAAACACATAAAGATAATTTTTACAATAAAGAAAGGAGAATATTGTTAGCAGCAGAAATGGAGCACTTCATAAAATACGCATCAAATGACCACTTCAACAAAAGATGTGTTCACTGTATTTATGTAATTTAGTAAAGCAATGTTTTTAAGAATTCATAAATTTCTCACTAATTCACACTCTTTTAATAACTTTTAAAGGTTTCTACAGAGTTTTTAACTCGTATTTGTAGTAGCAGTTTAAGAAATGTATCTGTCAAAAGCTAAGGGCTATAGGAAAGTTTAAATTTCCTTTCAATATATTTGTATTCATAAAAGCCTATTTTTTCACCTTGCCTAAATTTAAGCATCGCTTTGCAGTGTTGAGTCTGTGCTAATATATTTTGAATCGTTTGCAATATAACACTTATGTTATAAGCCATGTATCATTACCAAGATGCCTTCTCCAATTTTTCAGGTAAGAAATCATTCTTTGTTTCCTTACATCTATATCATTCAGTAGTGAAAATATACTTAACTTCATTCATTTCTGAACTATTGCCTATATTCCAAATTTTTAAAGAATTTCTAAACAAAGCCTTCTTTTGCTCTTTTGCATACATGACTAATGTATATAAAATTAGAGATACAAATAATGGTGTAAATTTAATTAATATAATAATCCTTTCTAGGAAAATCCCTAGGAATAAACATAATAAAGATGGCAGGAGATGTATCAAAAACAAGCAAACATTTGCTGAGGCATGTAGAGAAAATACAAACAAATGCAAGCCATATTCCTTTCCTGACTGGGAAGATCAAATGCAAACTTTACTTCTCTCTGTGATAATTGGAACATTTTATGTGAAAAATATCATAAAACCAAGTCAAACTGACTTTGTGGATGAGAGTATTCATAAACTCATGTGTATGGAGGTTCAGAAGAAAAGTGAAATTCAAGGTTGGCTTAATTTATTGACTTAATTATGTCTGAAATCTATTTGTTTTTTAAACTTTTCTTTTCTTCCTGGTATGTTTTTAGCTTTATTCTAAATCTAATACTGACTTTTTTCCTGACTGCAAGTCAATTGGCAAAACTCCCCTAAGCTAGAGTATTCCTCTTTCACATGGTGGGGAATTTGGGGGCAGGGCATGGAGAGAGAAGAAGAGAAAAAAAGAGAGGTATCTCTCTTACAAACTTCAAACAAAAATCCTGAAATACATTCAAATTGCCCAACCTTAAATTATGTGGCCAATTCTTAACTAGTCACTACAATGAAGAAAGTGCCAGATGCTGATTAATTTAAGCCAATAAGCAGCTACCTTTGGAATGGAAACCAAATTTCTCGGCCACTATTTGAGAATAATAATAGAAGTGAGGTTGGAAATAAAAATAAAATGCTCTACACAGTTTTCAAATTAGTTATTATTTACTGTACAGGCATTTAAATTAAGTGATTTGGGGAGAACTTGACAAATTTGTTCTAAAATTCATCTAGAAAAGTATTTCTAAATTCAAATGTTTATAAGGCCCAAGTAGTTAAACTAACAAAATCAAGTCAAATGAAAGGGCATTTAGAATACATAAAGACAACAGGTTAACCTGATTTTTTTTTTCCTAACTTGAACACTATAAGAGTAATTATTAGTCTAGGTAAGAGTTACAACACAGACCATCCCATGAAACTCTGAACATATGTGTATATATATAATTATCCTGTCTCTCAAGAGCAGTCGCTCAGCACATGCCAATTGTTGCCATATAAGAAATAGTATCACTGAATTTTCTGATATTTCAGGACGAAAAAAAATCCAATTATTACATGAAATATCATAATTTTTAAATATTGTTTTAATTAAAAATTAGCTGGAAAAATATTTGTTGTTTTCAACTTCTGTTCTAGGAAGTAAATGGATAAAAGCAGCTTTTATTATTTGAAGAAAAAAGGCACAAAAAACTAAGTATATTGCCAAATATTAAAACACACAAAAACTGTAGTAATTAAGGCAGTGTGGTATTGATTTAAGAATGAGATACATTAACAGAAAAGAATACACAAGTCAGAAACAGAGCTAACAATACGTAAGCATTTCATATGGTCATCATACAAAGTCATTTCTCCAGTACATTTTTTTTCTCTCCATTTCCACAGCCACTAACCTGATCTCAGCCACCATCACTTCTCACCTGGATTTTTTTTTTTTCTTTTTTTTTTTTTTTGAGACGGAGTTTCACTCTTGTTACCCAGGCTGGAGTGCAATGGCGCGATCTCGGCTCACCGCAACCTCCGCCTCCTGGGTTCAGGCAATTTTCCTGCCTCAGCCTCCTGAGTAGCTGGGATTACAGGCACGCACCACCATGCCCAGCTAATTTTTTTGTAGTTTTTTTTTTTTTTTAGTAGAGACGGGGTTTCACCGTGTTGACCAGGATGGTCTCGAGCTCTTGACCTCGTGATCCACCCGCCTCGGCCTCCCAAAGGAGGCCTGGGACTACAGGCGTGAGCCACTGCGCCCGGCCTCTTTTTTTTTTTTTTGAACTGGATTTTTAATAAAGTCTCTAAGCTGCACCTTTACCTACTCACATTACTCTTCAATCTATTCTACATACTATGGCTAGGGTTTTGAAAATTGAAAAGCTGAACTTATTATTTCTTTCTTAAAGTACATCAGTAACTTTTCATTGTTGTAGAACACAGACAAAATTTCTTCATGCCTCTTATGAAATTCACACAGTGGCCCTTACCTGCTCTGATACTTTAACTTGCCTATGCTCCAGCTCTCGTCTTTATGTTTATTTTCAAGCCTGCTAAGTTTGAGATCCTTAATATACATATAAATTGGAGGTATTGAATAAATAATGTTACATGCAAGTTGAGGGTTCAAGATTGTCAAAAAAAAAAAAAAAGAAAGACTGCTAACCTAAATGCATAACCGTGAGAAACATCAGTGTTCTTATGTGCTTAAAGCAGTAAAAATGAGTTTACTTAAAGAATATATATAGATGCAGAAGATTAGAACTCAAATATCTAAAGAAAACATGCTCTATAGCACAATGCAATAATACTATTCAGCCTTTTAAAAGAAGGAAATTCTGTTATTTGTGACAATACAGATGGAACTGGAGAGTATTATGCTAAGTGGAATAAGCCAGGTACAGAAAGACAAATACCACATGTTCTCACTTAAAATTGGGAGCTAAGTGGTGAGAACTCATGGACACATAGAGGAGAACAACAGACCTTGAAGCCCCCTTGAGGGGGGAGGTAGGAAGAGGGAGACGCACAGAGCAACTATTGGGTACTAGGCTAAGTACCTGTGTGATGAAATAATCTGTACAACAAACCCTGTGACCCAAGTTTACGTATATAATAAACCTGCACATGTACTCCCCAAACTAAAATAAATGTTTTTTTAAAAAATGGAAGTAGTCTAAATGTCTGTGAACACACACACAAAAAGATTATACTATATTCATGCAATGGAATCCTATATACCAGATAAAGGAAATGAACTAAAGCTACATTTATCACACAGTCAAGGTAATAAACATATCCATCACCTCCAATTTTTCATTGTTGTGTCTCTGTATTTTTTATGGTGTTTTAATATAATAGAACACTCCAGCAATTGTACTCCTGGGTATTTATTTCAACAAAATAAAAATTTATATTCATACGAACACCTGTACATGAATGTTCATAATGGCTTTATTGGTAATAGCCAAAAGTTGAGAACAACCCTAATGTCCTTCAATGGGTGAATGAGTAAATATAAGTAAATATCTATAATATGGACAACTAGTCAGCAATTAAAAAGAAAGAGCTAGTGATATACTCTACTTCTTGCATGTATTTCAAGGGCATTATGCTGAGTGAGAAAGTCAACCATAAAAAGTTATACACTGCATAATTCCACCTATTTGATATTATCAAAAGGACAAAATTATAGTGATGAATCCAGGGTTAGGAATTTTCTTTGTGTTGATAGAATGGTTCTGTGTCCTGATTGTGGTGATGGTTATATGGATCTATCTATATATATACACACACACACACACATATATATATATATATATATATATATATATATTCACACATACACACACACACACACACACACACACATATATACATGACAAAATTTGTAACATGCTACACACTAAAAACAAAATGAAACAAGTATATGTAACAACTGGTGAAATCTGAAGAAGGTCTATTGTTTACTTAACAGTATAATATCAGTGTAAGTGTCCTGCTTTGGATAATATTCTATGCCCAGTAAGATGTTATTGGAGAGAGTTGAGTAGAAGGTACAAGGATAAGCTCTGTATTACGATTGCAATTGGCTGTGAGTCTTAAACTGTTTTGAGATAAAAAGCAAAAATATTAAACTCTTCTGCTTATTGGTCTGATCATGTAAAAAAAGGCCAAATAAGGTATTCAGAAATCATTCTGTTCCTTCTAAGGAAGCCTGAACATCCTTTTACAAAAACACGTTTAAATACTAGCTGCCTCAATAAATAATTCTCAGTGTACTCATGCAGCAGTCTTTACTGACATAAGACTTTTCCAAATTGCCCCTAACAGAAAATTATTATTAGTGTGACTTTGCCTCCTGAAGGAACTTGAACTCACACACACACACTCACAGCAGGAACAGACTTAAGCCTGCTGGGTTTTCAAGCACTGCAATGTAGCAAAGTGAGAGAAAGGCAGGTTGAAGGAAACCGGGAGGATGTAGAAAGAGCCTCATTCTAATACATCACTGTTTTAATTCTCTTCTCCCATTATGGCATATTTGGCCTGTTATAAATGTTAGGGATTTTTGATGATGGTAAATCTATGCAGAGTAAGCTTCATCTGTATTTGAAAATCCCTAATAAAATATATAAACTCCCTGTATATATTTATTAGCATCCGTTTAAAATGCTCAACACCCCTCTTCCATTCATTAGCTGCTTTGTTGTCTTCACAAAAATCATGAGGAGAAAACATTTAATTAGTATTTCACCCTAAATGAATAGAACGGATAAGAAACCAATTAGTCTTTAGATAATAGAAAGCCTAATTAGCCACCAAGTATTCAACAGAAAATCTTCATTGTTTTCCTTTCCATAACTGAGGTAGCATGCGCTGATCAGATCAGAATCTCAGGAGTGCCTAATCTAATCCTTCTCCTGCCACTAATTTATTGCTAAAAGCATAAACAAATCACTTTATTGAGAGATTAATACATTTAGCAAATATACCTGAGGGTAGCTGTGCTTTGAATGTGTGGGATGTGATTTGAGGACACCACAAAACAAGCTTACTCCTACATAGTCTAATACTTGTCACTAATGTGAAGAACTGGATGACAAGAAGCAAACGCTAAAAGCATTCCACGGAACCTGAAGGTGTGTGTGTTTGTGAGCACATGCTCATTATACACTCGGTTGTGAATGTAGTGAGAGTTCAACCAGGGAAGACTCAACTTTATGGGCAGAAACAGAGAACGCGACTTTTTTTTTTTTTTTTTTTTTTTTGAGATGGAGTCTTGCCCTGTCACCCAGGCTGGAGAGCAATGGCGGGATCTCGGCTAACCGCAACCTCTGGCTCCTGGGTTCAAGGGATTCTCCTGCCTCAGCCTCCTGAGTAGCTGGGATTACAGATGCCCGCCACCACACCCAGGTAATTTTGTATTTTTAATAGAGATGTGGTTTCTCCATGTAGTTCAGGCTGGTGTCAAACTCCTGAACTCAGGTGATCTGCCTGCAGCGACCTCTCAAAGTGGTAGGCTTACAGGCATGAGCCACAACGCCTGGCAAAGAACACGACTATTAACTAAGATTTGAACATTCTGAAATTGATAGTTAAAGCATGTGTGTGGGGGGGTAATCTATTTAAATATGTAGAACCTAAGTGTTTAGCTCCATTCATCATCCCTTCTTGCCTTGTTCTAGATGAATTTGACAATTAGTCCATCTTGTAACAGATGATAGATCATTGCTGCTCTGGTGAGCTTCCACATGACAGTGGAAGAAAAAGGAAACTCCTTAGCCCCATGGGCAGGTGAATCTACAAGTGAGAATATTAGTAAGAATAAAGCAATTCTCACTCTCCACAACAAAATACAGTACAGATAGCCTTCAACTTAACGATGATTGAATATAAGAGTTTTCAACTTCATAATGGTGTGAAAGCAATACACATACAGTGGAAACTGTACTTCAAATACCCAAACAACAATTCTGTTTTCCCTTCAATACAGTATTCAATAAATTACATGAGCTAGTCAACACTTTATTATCAAATAGGCTTTGTGTTACACTATTTTGCTCAACTATTGTCCCTGTTGTTCTGAGCACGTTTAAGGCAGGCTAGACTCAGCTATGATGTTTGGTAGTATGGGTATATTAAATGCAGTTTTGACGTATTTTCAACTTTTTGGGATGTGACCCCATCATATCCTGAGGATGGAGAGCAGCCTCCTGAAGCCTCCCAAGTAAGATATATCTAGAATGGAGGGTGACAGGATAGACTCTCCCCTACACACCAAAATGTAAAGAAATAAAATATAAGCAGCATTGAGACCATTAACATTCTTCAGGCATCACATTTGCAATGGTGAGCTGGTTACCAGATTTTTCCTATTTCAGAATTGAGTGTTTTCATAATAGCTTCCATGAGCCTGGCTTGCATTTAGAAGGCAATAAGATTATAATCTTTAAATCCGATATCCAGTGGCTTAACCTCTTTGAGAATCCATTCTTTATTAGCAAAACAGGAATAATAATAGCACCTTGTAGAATTAGTTGTTATGTGTCTACATTTTATGAGGAATAGTATCCCATTATTAGCAGCCAGGTTCTTAAACAGCGCTGAAGTCATCCAGCTGACAGAATAACAGAAAATGCATGAATCCTGTGGTGCCTAAGACATCTATAGAATATTAAATATCTATGTCTGGACTAAACTGGGAGTGTTTGCAAGCACTTGATAGGAGTCCCCAGCTCAAGGCTTTGCAATTCTGTTCCCTCCTGCTACCATAATAGCTTTTATTTCTTCTAAACTTAAATAAAGAGGAATGAAGGAAATCTTTGAGTTTTTTTCTTCAGAGGACAGGTATATGCCACTCTATAGCACACACTAACCACTGACTACAGACTTGCTGTGACTCTATTCCCTACGTAAATATGAGATGTGAGAAGTATGCTCCTCATCTTTCTTCTATGCAGGTTTTTGGTCACAATCACAAATTTCAGAGAATAATGCCATCTGACTCTCCAATTATCAGTTGAATAGACTAGTCATTACTTTTTTTTAAAAGAGCTTTGAGAAAGCAGAATGAAATGCTGAAGGAGGCTGAGAGAAGAATCAAGAGTTCTAAGCCTTGATTTAACTCAATTTCTGATTGAATATAAGCATAGTGAGTATTCAATTCCTAATATTAATATGTAAAATAATATTGATATGTTCCAGAACTTAGGGGTAGTAGTGATCAATAAATAATATTTTATGTGTATATATGTGTGTACATGTGGGTGTGCATATATGCACTCACACTCATACATACATACATACAAATTATCAGTAAAATTAAATATAAATTTCAGTGTTACTTCGGGATAGACACCCAAGGATCAAAAATTGCCAAGTATGTGCCCTATTATGATATTCAAAGTTCTGTGGTTAGTACACAATTTTTCATACTCTAGTTTCATGACATCAAATTTCACAATCTCCCAGTTGTTTTCAGGAGGTAGACAATCTAGAATTTCTTCTATCATGTTCAAAAAATTGTCTCTAAAGTCATGTCACATATAAAAGTCTTTCAACCTATGAGATAATAATGTTTTTAATTTTCTACAGACAAGGTAAGGTTTCAACAATTATTCACCCATTCTTTTTTTTAGTGCTTTAGAGTTTCCTTAGGATTATATCCAAAATCATTCCCTCTTGTCCACAGAAGTTCTTCCCTTCTCAGTTCTTGCAGCGATTCAGTATCAGTGCTATTATTATCATACATTATTAAAAAAAATTAACCTGCAGCATCACATGGACATTTTTGTGGGATTTTTACACATATCTTTCAGGCCAAAGAAGGCTATGAGTATTTTTTTCATTAAATCATATCTCTAGGAAATATTTATGCCTTACCCATATATTCAGAAAACTGCAGAGACATATTCTGAATTCAATTATTAAAAGCATGCAAGTCACCTACACATATATTTACTAAATTATGGATAACACTAATCTATTCCATCCAGAAAACTATGAACTTTTAGCAGTCTCTTAAATGGGATTACTCATAGCCCAAGTTGATTTATTCTGCTGAATATTCTATGTTTTGGTAGCTTAAATTTCAGCATGTTGCCTGTATTTGTCTGTACTCACACTGCTAATAAAGACATACCCCAAGCCTGGGTAATTTATAAGGAAAAAGAGGCTTAATAGACTTACAGTTCCACATGGCTAAGAAGGCCTCACAATCATGACAGAAGCCCAAGGAGGAGCAAAGCCATGTCTTACAAGGCAGCAGGAAACAGAGTGCGTCCAGGGGAACTGACTTTTATAAAACCATCAAATCTTGTGAGACTTATTCACCATCATGAGGACAGCAAGGAAAAGACTTACTCCCATGATTCCATTACCTCACACTGGGTCCCTCCCACTACACATGGGGATTATAGGAGCTACAATTCAAGATGAGATTTGGGTGGGAACACAACCAAACCATATATTGCCATACATGAGAAACTCCTAAAGACAAGTTAACAAAATTACATTATTTTCTTTTTCTCAAATTCTTCTTTTTCTTTCAAAATCACTTATAATTTCCTTTGGGAAAAACAAAAATAATTATTATTTAACATAAATGAAGCAAAATCATACTTTAAAAGCATATTATCAAGAAGAGGGAATAGTTTTTGGACTATGAGCCTTCAATTCATAAATATGTGAATTTGAATCCCAATTTGTTTCATTCCCTAGCTGAATAAATAGGAGCAAATAACTAAACTTTCTTAACCTTAATTTCTTCATCTCTAAAATGGAGATGAAGAGAACATTTTAAAATATGTAAACAAGTCTTGAAATCTTGAAAAATTCTTGTAACACATTATTAGAACATATTAAGGAATTACTTTCACTACTACTGTTGAAACCAACCCAATTGTCTCACAGACAGGGTTTTTGGATAAACATAGAAATTGACCCTTCTGGTTTAAAGGGTCATATTTGTTTTATCTGAGTTTATTCTTCAGGTTAGGACCCCCTAGTCTCTCAAAGATATCAAAGAGCCAAAACTGACCATATCATCACATCCAGACAATGAGATGCCAGTCACTTCACTCACCATGATTCCTTACCCCTCCCAAGTTCCTGTTTTTCTATACATTACTGTATTTCTTCCCTGCTAAACAAGCCCCTAATTTCAGTGAGTCAGACAGATGGAATTGAGACCGTTTTTTCCAGCTCCTCAGCTGCAGCACCCAATTAAAGCCTTCTTCCTTGGTAATAATCGTCTCAGTGATTGTCTTTGCGGGCAGCAAGCAGCTGGATCTAGACCAAACCCCTGGTATTTTGATAAAACTATTGGTATTGATCAGTAATTCTTATTACACTCTGTGATTAGTAAATGTTCCTAATGTTCCTCAGTCAAACTTAATTTTTCACTTGGCAATATATTACAAAGATCATTCCATTTCTTGGGGTAGAGACAGTCATCAATTCCTTTTTTCACCTGCATAGTTTTCATTGCATTATGTAGATTTACTATAGTTATTTCATCTAATCCCTCCTGAAAGGCATTCATGTTATTTCCAATATTCTGTGAATACAAACATTGACACAATGAGAAATTCACACATATTTTAATTAATTTTTGTAACCCTTTTTTGATAACTTCATAGGATTGCTCATTGTCAGTATAAATGTATATATATGATTTTCTTAAATATTCTAAATTTGCTCTCCTCTTGGGTTGATATTGTTGCATTCCTACAAGCATTGTACAAGAGTGACGGGGTCTCCAAAGCCTTACCACAAGGTATGTTGTCAAATGTCTGAAGTTGTATCAATCTGATTGTGGAGAAATCCTATCTGAAGTTTATTTAACTTGCACTTATTTATTTAATTGCCTAATTTCTTATTATGTAGGATGTATGCACCTTTCATTTTATGTCCTGCTCATATTTTCCTGTAAAATACATGTTTCAATATTTTGTCATTTTTCTGTCATGGTATTACATTTTCTGTCTCAATTTTTAGAATCTTTTCATATGTAAGGGCAGTTATAGCTATTGCAAATATTTTTCCTCATTTTCCATTTTATTCTGGTGATGTTTATTTTCATGTTATTATTTTAAACATTTATGTAGTAAAAATTATCCATTTAGAATGCCACAGGATTTTTTTTTTTTTTTTACTTTTAGATTTTGATTCATGGTTAAGAACATCTTTCCTAATAACAGTTAAAAAGAAATTTATCTTTCTGTTATTATTGTTTCACTTGTTACTTTTGTACAACTTCATCTGTTTATTGAGATCCCTGATCTTTTGAAAATTTATTTTAATGTGTGACATGAAGAAATGATCCAGATCCATATTATTTCTTTTTCCAAATTACTTTCACATTAACCAAATATTATTTATTTAAAAGTATTTTGTTCTTTTTGAGAAAGTATCTTTATCATATACTAAATTTACATATGCACTTAATTGCGGAATTTTCTATTCTGTTCTCTTTCTATAGTTTATTTCTGTAAAAATATCACACTGTTTTAATTAGAGAGACTTGTAATATGTTTTAATAAGTTTTACGACTATTTAAAAATACATTTTTAAATAGTCATAAAACAGCTATTTAAAATGTATTTTTAAATAGTCACCTTATTTTTAGGGTTTTTTTTTTGTTTGTTTGTTTGTTTTTTTTTTGAGACAGAGTTTCGCTCTTGTTACCCAGGCTGGAGTGCAATGGCGCGATCTCGGCTCACCGCAACCTCCGCCTCCTGGGTTCAGGCAATTCTCCTGCCTCAGCATCCTGAGTAGCCGGGACTACAGACACGCGCCACCATGCCCAGCTAATTTTTTGTATTTTTAGTAGAGACGGGGTTTCACCATGTTGACCAGGATGGTCTCGATCTCTTGACCTCGTGATCCACCCGCCTCGGCCTCCCAAAGTGCTGGGATTACAGGCGTGAGCCACCGCGCCTGGCCTAGGGTGTTTTTAGGATCATTCTTGCTTATTTACTTTTCCTATATCCTCTTATTTTAAAATCAGCTTGCCTAGATCTAGAAAAAGAAAAAAAAAACTTGTTTATTTAAAATCTTGGATAATCCTGCCATATTTCTTGTAAATTTTATGCCTAGCTATATTATCACATTTTTGATATTGAAACTGTGATTATTTACACATCTAAAATCATTAGCTAATGTTACCATAATTCTTATAATTTTTATGCCTAGGCATGTTATCAGTTTGTTGATACTGTAAATGTGTTCTTTTCCTCCATGATAACTGTGATATGGCTACTTTAACATAAAGTTTATAATTTTATTTATTTATTATTTTGAGACAGAATCTCCCTCTGTCACCCAGGCTGGAGTGCAATGGTGTGATCTCCGCTCACTGCAACCTCCCCCTTCCTGGGTTCAAGCAATTATCTGCCTCAGCCTCCCTATTAGCTGGAATTACAGGCAGCTGTCACCATGCCTTTTTTTTTTTTTTTTTTTTTTTTTGTATTTTTAGTAGAGATGGGGTTTCACCATCTTGGCCAAGCTGGTTTTGAACTCCTGACCTCGTGATCCACCCACCTTGGCCTCCCAAAGTGCTGGAATTACAAGCATAAGCCACCGTGCCCAGCCTGTTTATAATTTTTATATATTAATTCTCCAAATTGACTAAAGTCTCTTATGTTTTCAGTTGTATTTTTTCAGATAAACATAATATCATCTGTAATAATTTTACATTTTCCTTTCATATTCTTATGCCTCTTGTCCAATTACTGTGATTAAACCCCCCATCATAATGCTACAAAGTGGTAATTGTAGGCATATTTTTCTTCCCTGCTCTAACAGGAATACCTGTGGTCACTTCTCCATTATGTAGGATAGCATTCTGGCTGGAGTGTGTCTGTGTGTGTAAAATGCTTTTTTTATATCTATGGGAAGAACTATATAATATTTGCTTTCTAGTTCTGTTTTGTTTTTTTTTTTTTTTAAGATCTATAAACATGTTGAATTATCTTAGAGTCAGTATTAGTCAGGGTTCTCTAGAAAAAAGAATATGAGGCAAAAATTAAAATGCTAGCACTTTACTTGAAAGCTGAAAACCCAAAAGGTGCTAATGGTGTGATGGAAAAAAAAAATGAGGTAAGCGAGACAGGATGCAATGCAATTGGATTTGGTGTATTGCAACATAAGCAACTGCTCCAGAAGTATCAAGAGCAAAAGTATAAACTGCAGGTCCTCTATCAGGTCCATTTACTGGGCACAGGGGATATCTGTGGAAAGCCTGAAAAGAAAACTCTCACCTCTGTGTAGCCCACAGATGGGATCATTTATCCAATCAGTTCCTTCTTTCATCAAGTATCTCACTGGTTAAGGTCTCCCCATTAGGAGGCTTACTATCCCACATTGCAGGTTGTATAATCCATTTCTAAGAGGCTGGTCAGAAGCCAGATCCTGTTCTCTGCAATGGATAATTTTATCCAAGTCTGGATGTGTCAGGATAACTCAGCTTAAACAGGGCTGAGTGTTTTGAGGTTGAGGGACATGCAGGAGCTAGACTTCATTTTAGACTCCATCTAGCTAGAAGGGCTCCATAAGGATGCTGAAAATGTCAGTGGTTATGCATGGGAAGCATTAGAATTCTCAGAATGAACAAGTTGCTGAGGAAATTCTGAGGAAGCACACAAAGTTGGATTCCTGTGTTGCATTAGTCTGTTTTCACAGTGCTATGAAGAGATACCAGAGACTGGGTAATTTAGTAAGAAAAGAGGTTTAATAACACACAGTTCTGCATGTCTGGGAGACCTCAGGAAACATACAATCATGGCAGAAGGTGAAACAGGCATATCTTACATGGCAGCCAGTGAGAGAAGTGAGTGAGAGCAAGAGAAATGCCAGACACTTGTAAAACCATCAGATCTCAGGAGAACTCACTCACTATTATGAGAATAGCATGGGGGAAACTGCTCCCAATATCCAATCACCTCCCCTCAGGTTCCTCTCTTAACACGTGGGGGTTATAATTCAAGATGAGGTTTGGGTGGGGACACAAAGCTAAACTATATCATATGTATAGTTAACTTTTGAACAATACTGTGGTTAGAAGCACCAAGCCATGCCCAACCAAAATTCGTGTGTAATGTTTGACTCCCCAAAATCTTAACTACTAATAGCCTGCATAAAATAGATATAGATATCAGTCTATTTCATTATTTACTACCATAAAATATATACATATCTATTATTAAAGTTAAAATTCATCAACACAATCACATGTACACAATGTGTACACAGCCTTTCTGCAATTAACCAGAAGGTTTACAAATAACATAGTCCAAATATGTGTATATTTTGTACATTATATGTATTATATACAGTATTTTTACACTAAGTTAGAGAAAAAATGTTATTAAGAAAATCATAGGAAGATAAAATATATTTACAGTATTATATTGTATTCACTGATATCATAAGTTTACATCCTCTGCTTACAAGATGAATTAACTCTCCGAAATGGCAGTCAACTGCAGCTACAGACATCAATCTATACCAAGAAATGCAACTCTTTTTTATAATGTTAAGATTTTTCTCTGCTTCTCAGGAGCACTTCCAGCAACATTAGTGGCACCTCCTATATGTCCCATGGTGTTACTCAAGGTTTAAACTATTGCATTAAACATTATGTAAAATACATGAGAAATACAAGAGATCCCTTTTTACTGAGATGTACAATTTACCAAAGAAATAAACCACTCACGCAGAGATGATTAACATCATATAGCATTTTAAGAAGATACTTGCAAACACTTGACCTCACTGCAACAGTAACAGGAGGTGGCTATGACATTATTACAGTAGAATGGTATGTAATACAGGTAATTTTATAGTTATTTAATAATGCATTTTTATATTCATTTACATGTATCTTAAACATGAATGACACCATGTATGGTCTGCAAGTGTACATGCGATTGTGCTGATGAATTTTAACTTTAATAATAGATATGTATATATTTTATGGTAGTAAATAATAAAATAGACTGATATCTATATCCATTTTATGCATTCATGACACAATTTTTTTTCAATATTTTTAGGGTATGTGGTTCATCTGCAAGGTTTTCAAATTGTTGCAAATCTCCAAAAAATTTTTAATATATTTATTGAACAAAATCTGTATATATGTGGAGCCATGAGTTCGAACTCATGTTGTTCAAAGGTCAATTCTAATTTATTTCTTGTTCTTCTCAGCTACATTTGTACACTCCTGTTAATTATATCTGGTTTCTATAGCAAAATATTGTAAACCTAAAATAATAAAAAGGTTCAAAATATGGCTGGGAGTGGTAGCTTATGCCTGTAATTCCAGCACTTTGGGAGGCAGTGCTTTGGGATGGATCACGAGGTCAGGAGTTCGAGACCAGCCTGGCCAAGATGGTGAAACCCTGTCTCTACTAAAAACACAAAAATTAGCTGGGCACATTGGCGAACACCTGTAATCCCAGCTATTCAGGAGATTGAGGTAGGAGAATCGTTTGAACCTGGGAGGCGGAGGTTGCAGTGAGCCAACACCGCACCATTGTACTCTAGCCTGTGCAACAGAGCAAGACTCCATCACAAAGAATAAAAAAACGTTCAAAATATAGTTAAAAGAGTTTATTCAAGTGCAAAACATGAGGGTGGCTCTCTGGGAAATATGGTCACCAAAGAATGCTAACCATTGCTCCTAGTAAAACTGGTTTATATATGCAAAAACAGAGGTGCTGAACAGGATTATGACATTCTCCATTCAAAGGCTAACATACAGATATAAGATTTGATTGGCTTCTATTGAGTACACGCTAAAGAGATTGCTTGACGTACTATTGTAAAGTGGTAACAATGAGAAGGGTCTCTACTTCCAACATAATTTAGTCTAGGCTTGGATGAAGAATAAGGAGTACAGTTAATGTACAACATCTGAACACAAAGGTCAGGAAGCAATGGACATGAACCAGAGAAGATTAACACCCATGTGATATTACTCAGTTTTCAGGGCTTAATTTTTCCCCTTGGCATAATAAATTTGGAAAGTCCTGAAATTTTATTTTCTTTTCACAATATGATAATCTGTTTTATTCCTTCATGAGAATAAACACAAACTCACACCTTCCCTAGAATGAAAGAGACTAGTCCAATCAGTCACAGTGTGTATTTAGGGGAGTGGCCAGCAATGAAATCACTGAACCAAAAGTTTTAATAAAGTAATACGGTATAGCTGCCTTGAATATACTTGCAGCAGAAATCCAACCTTACAGGCAAAAATGAACAGAGGACCACACTACAGTGCTCTGATATCCATGGCTGCATTTGCAACAAAACCAAGCTTCCTACATGCTGACCCTAACCAGTAATTGAACCCCAGAGGAACGGTAAGTAAGGTGCACATATTACTGGGAAACATGGGCCTCTTTTGAGAGACAGCATTAGCTTAAGGGCTCCATGATAGACTTACCAAACATTCTTTAGACTACAAGGCAATCTAGGGGTCTTTCACCAAACTTTCCTCCCTCTCCTTCTCTCAGTGCTAGACTTTTACTAAGTCTGGTGCTTCTGTCAAAGAAAAATGTCACTGGAAATAGTTAAATGGTCAAAGAAGACTTTTTTTTTTCAAGACTACTGCAATGGGAGAGAGAGATTGAATTCAACTCCCCTGAAACAAAAACTGGGAGAGTTATTTAGCCCTTGGGTGAGCTAGTGGAAAAGTGCTGGAGGACATTAGGAAGAGTTTGTTCAATGTGATTAGGCATCTGTATTTGCTAATTGGCCCTTATTATAGTCAGGCTTCTACTCTACCTAGAACAGACACTGGGAGAGATAGAAACACTTTCTTTCTGATGATTATATTTCAAAGAGCTGGTTCCCAGGTATTTGAGAAAGACATTACTGGGTTTCAGAACTGGCAAGAAGCAGGAGATTTACATCACAATAGATAGAGTAAGAAGCTACAATTTTAAGTTTTCCAAAGTAAATTTTTAAGAAAATGGGGGACAGGAACCTGTGTTCAGGAAGAAACATATTTAAAATTTAGTGAAGCTGAGGGGAATATTTAGGTTGTCTTACTCATTTCTTCCAGCCTTCTTTGGTTAATTCCCTATTTTCTCTCACAGAAACATTTCCCCTAAAAAAATCTTTACCTGTTTTGGTGTCTACATCAAAGAAGACCAAGACTAGCACCACTGATACCAGGAGTAGCCCAAGAATGCAAATGGTAATTTGGGGATGGCTCACATCCTTCCCTGACACAGAAGACGATGCCATTCTGGCACAAGTTGATGACTCATTGTTACAGCTTTTGACGGTGTGAAATGGAAAAATGTCCAGGGGCAGGAAATGCTGCAGCAGGTGCAAAAATTCAGGTACTTGGAAAATACAGGGAGAGAAGGAATGCCTAAAAAGACAGCAACATTGGCTGGTTACTACTAAATCGTACTAACACTCTGAGAGGCATGGTGAAATATTGAGTGTTCTTAACAAGCATTTAATAATTACATGTGAGCTTAGGTGGTAGGTAAAAAAAATATATTTCATCCTGTTTTTGGACTTAATTATGGTACATTTTTATCTTGTTGGAATGTATTCAGTTCATGTTCCTATAACTTTTTCCTTATAATATCTATATTTTGAGTTCTCTATCCCAGCTGTACATTAGACTGGTTTTCCTAAACCCTTTGCAGGTGGGTCATTTGTAGGAGGTGAAGATCAGTAATAGCTGTTTTTCCAATTTCATGACTCCATAAATCTCTGCTCTGCCAAAGTTGCTATATTTTCAAAATATGCCACTTGTTTAGGTAATTCCCTGTCTTTCAGAAATAGAATGTCATGAAAACTTTGTCTTTACTCCTAAATTGTCAATGCTTTAAAGGTCTTACATCCCAAAATAGTGCCATCTTAAAAAGAAATTGTATGTATATTCTGCTAGCCTTTAAAACCAAAATCTGCCTTTTAAAGACATATGTCCATTCCACTCAGTGTTGGAACTCTTTTGTTTTAGTCTCTGAGATTCTCAGTTTTTACACTTTTCCCAATCATACTGGTTTTCTAGAATTTTTTTCTTTCTTTTTTATCCAGGTCAAAGTTCTAAAAGATACTTTTAAAGGTACATCTAAAGGGTTAAGTATTTCTGAGGCTCTAACAAGTATAGGCTGTTTCAAAACTGTTTAAATTTTCTCATGGGCCTCTTAATGAACGACTGAAGTCTGGTAGCACTTATTCCACTTACACTGGAATGTAAAAGGGTTTCTCAGAGTTTCCTAGTTTACCACTTAAGTTCTCATTCATCAAGCGGCACTGCTTTTGCTAGTGAGAACTCTCAGTAATTTCTGCATTTCTCTGCTGATAGGACTCTCCACGCTTCTTTGTACCACTATTGTTACATAGCCAATAGTCCTGATGCCAATGGATGCATTGGGTTTTGTTGTTGTTTATTTTTGTTTGTGTCTTTGTAATTTTCTTCTCAGTTTATCTCTATTAATTTGATAGATGGTTTGTAGAGATTCACAAAAATGTATAGTGATTACATATTCTTGACACCAGAATTTCCTTATTTGGAATTGAAGTGATTTAATTCAAAAATATGCTAAAATGTAATTAGTTAATAGTATTATTTTGGAATTTGCCTATTTAGAAAGTGGGCTGCCATCAGAAAAGAGCCTAAGAGCTCATGCATGATGCACAACGAACTAAAATAACAATGATTTTTCTTTCTGAATGTATTTCTTGTAAGTGACAGAATATAGATTTTTCTTTCTGAATGTATTTCTTGTAAATGACAGAATATAACTACGGGTTACTTTAATAAAGAACAATAATTCAAATGATAGTTAACAGCAAGAATGAAGCCAAAAGAATAAAATTTTATGCTCAAGGTGTTGAAACCAAATAACCATTAAAAAATTATAAATTTTTGGAAGGTAGGTCTTCAAAAGTAAAGGTAAAAAGTAAAATGATCCAGCATGATTTTCTTCCTACATAGAAAACTCTATACAAGAACAGCAGAATACCTACTCTTTTCCAAGTATCCATGGTATATTGATATAATAGGTCATATCTTAGGTCATAAAACCAATTTAACTAATTTAAAAAGTTAAAATCATATGGAGCATGTTATCTGATTATAATGAAACGAAAACTAGAAATTAGTAATAGAAAGATAGTAAAATCTCTGAACATGTGGAAATTAAGTAACAAACTTCTAAATAACTTATGGGTCAAAGAGAAAAGTTCAAAGGAAACTTTTAAAAAACAGATCTAAATGGAAATGAAAACATAGCATATCAAACAATGTTGGATGGGGCTAAAGAAGTGCTGAAGGGGAAATTTATAGCACTAAATGCTTACATGAGAAAAAAGAAAAAGTCTCAAATAAATGGTGTAAGTTGTTACTTCAAAAAAACAAGAAAAATACCAAGATAAACTCAAAACCTTAAAGAGTAGACATCAGAACAGAAAATAACAATATTGAAAATAGAAAAGCGATAGAGAAAAATCAATGTAAAAACTTCTCCTTTGGAATAATCTTTTTAAAATAATGCCAAGGAAGACATTAACAATTGATTGTAAGCTTTATAAGATACACAAAATATATACTAAGAATAGGCTAAGAGAAAAAGCAAAATGGAAGTATATATTAGTAGATTCTTGAACTATACGTAAAATGGTTTGATCTAGTTTGGAGGTAGATTTTGATAAGTTAAATATGAGTATTGTGAACATCAGATCAATCACCTAAAACCAAAATAAGTTAATATAGATACTAAGCAAAGAATGGAGATGAAAATGGAAATATTTTTGAAAAATTTAATTTGTTCAAAAGAAGGCAAGGCAAGAGAGAAAAATCAAGATGCAGAAAGAACAAATAGAAATAAAATTAGTACCTTCATTTTTATATGAAAAGTAAATGGTTTAATCTTAAAAAGCAAATATTAGAGACAATAAAAAGCAAGACTGAACAATATGAAATCTACAAGAAACTCAGTTTACATATAATTACAGATGCTTCTCAACTTATAATAGGATTACATCCCAATAAACTTATTATAGTTTAAAAACATCCTGTCAAAAATGCATTTAATACATCTAACCTACAACATAACTTAGCCTAGTCTACCTTAAATGTGCTAACAGTTACCTTTGCCTACAGTTAGACAAAATTACATAACACATAGCCTATTTTATAATAAAGTGTTGACTATCTTGTGGAACTTATTGAATACCATGAAGTGAAAAGCAGAATTGGTGTATGGTTACTGGAAATATGGTTTCTACTCAATGTGTATAGCTTCTGTACCATTGTAAAGTTGAGAAATCATAAATTATATATTATACGTTGGGGGATGTCTGTACATGGATAAGCTAAAAGTACAAGGATGAGAAAACACAGACTATGCTCACACAGTAGCCACTAGCCAAACATGGCTGTTGAACACTTGAAATCCTCATTAGGAAAAATACAGATGTCCTAGCAGTATAAAACACACTGGGGGTATAAGATTTAGAAAGAAAAAATTATGCAAATAAATTGGTAAAACTAAAATTAAATTACAAAGGAAATTTATCAAATATTGGAAAAATTAGATGATGTAAAAATCAGTCAACTATGGGTAAAATAAGAAATTATAAGGCAAACTTAAAAGTATTTTGGGCATTGACCTAGATGCAAAATTTATGACTAAGACTTCAAAAGCAAATGCAACAAAAACAAACAAAAATTGTGTTAATTAAACCAAACAGTTTCTGTACAGTAAAAGAAGCTATCAACAGAATAAACAGACAACCTGCAGAACTGTGGAAAGTATTTACAAACTATGTATCTGACAAAGGACTCATATCCAGAATCTATAAGGAACTCACATCAGTAAGAAAAACACACATAACTTTGTTAAAAAGTAGGCGAAGGACATGAACAGACATTTCCCCAAAGAAGCCATACAAGTGGCCAACAAACATGAAAAAAAATGCTCAACATAACTAATCATCAGAAAAATACAAATCAAAGTCACAATTAAATATTGTCACATGCCAGTAGAATGCCTACTATTAAAAAGGCAAAATATAACAGAGGTTGATGAAGATGCTGAGAAAAGGGAATGCATGCCAGTGAGAATGTAAATTAGTTCAATCCCTGTGGAAAGCAGTTTGGAGAGCTATCAGATAACTAAAACTAGAACTACCATTCTACCTCGCAATTCCACTGCTGGATATCTACCAAAAGGAAAAGAAATTATTATATCAAAAGGACACTTGTGCTCGTGTGTTTATTGTATAACAGCACTATTCGCAATAGCAAAGTCATGGAATCAACCTAAGTATCCACCAACAGTTGTTTGGATAAAGGAAATATTCTATGCATACACTTGGAATACTACTCCGTCATTAAAAAAAATGAAGTTATGCCCTTCACAGCATCGTGGCTGGGGCTGAGGCCATCATCCTAAGTGAAATAACTAAGAAACAGAAATTCAGATATTGGGCTGGGCATGGTGGTTTATGCCTGTAATCTCAGCACTTTGGGAGGCCAAGGTGAGTGGATCACCTTAGGTCAAGAGGTTGAGGTCAGCCTGACTAACATGGTTGTATTAGTCCATTTTCACATTACTGATAAAGACATACCTGAAACTGGGCAATTTACAAAAGAAAGTGGTTTACTGGACTTACAGTTCCACGTGTCTGGGGAGGCCTCACAATCATGGTAGAAAGTTAATAATGTTCACAATTTGGGTGATGAGTTTACTGGAAGCCCAAACCTCACAATTATGCAATGTATCCATGTAACAAACCTGCCCTTGAACCCCAAAGTCTAAAATAAAATTTACAAACAAATAATAAAAGTATTTTGAACAGAATAAATGACAAAGTATAAAAATATGTATATGTTTTAGTTTCCTGGTACTATTTTGACAAAGTACCACAGACTGGGTGGCTTCAATCAATAGAAATTTATGGTCTGGCAAGTCTGGAGACAGAATCTTTCAATGATGCCCCTGTGAAAACTAAGATGCAGTCTACAGAATAGGAGAAAATATTTGCAAAACCTATGTCTGAACAACTTGTGTAAAAAATATATAATAAACACTTAAAATTCACGTTTATAAAGACAATTTTTTATAAATGGATAAAATATTTAAATATACATCATACCTAAGAAGCTATACCAATTGCAAACATGCACCTAAAAAGATGCTCAGCAGCATTCATTCATCATTTGAAAAAAGAAAGCTTTTTCATAATATTATTTGATTGAATACATGCCAGAATGGCTAAAAGTAAAATGACTGGCAATACTTAGTGTTAATGAGGCTATAGAAGAACTTGAGATTTTATACATTTCTGAAAAGAATTAACTTGTTTTAAAACAATTAGAATGTACCATTTAAAGTTAACCGTACACTTACCATATGACCTATCATTCCCACTCTTATTTATATATATGTCCAAATATTTGTGTTTAAATGTTCAATGCAATTTTATTTAGCAAAATAGGAATAACACAAATGATTATTATGGCTTAGATTGTTTTCCCTCAAAATAGATATGTAGAAACCCTAACCCTCAGTATCTCAAGAATAAGATCTTATTTAGAAATAGGGTCTTTGCATATGTAGTCAAATAAAGATATGGACATTAGAATGGGCTTTAATTCCACATGACTGATGTCCTTATAAAAACGGAAAATTTGGAGACAGATATGCACACTGAGAGAATGTCATGGGAACATAAAAATAGAGATTGGGATGATATATCTGCAAGCCAAGGAAAGTTAAAGATTACCAGAAAACAACTGGAAGCAAGGAGAGAGGCTTGAAACATTATACCTCACAGAATTCAGAAGAAATCAACCCTGCCTGGATCTCATACTTCTAGCCTCCAGAACTGTAAAACAATAAATGCATTGCTGAAACACACATACATGGGAGGATCTCACCTCCCTACCCCATACCACTGTTGCTGGTGTGAATGTACCTCTCAATAAGCTGCCATTGCCAGCATAAATGTGTGCATGAAGGCCAGCAGCCCCATGTCAGGCAGAACCTTGCCATCATGCTGACATTGCCAAGGTGTGTACAGATACATGAGTGCCAGTGGCCCCACCCCCAACTCCACACCATCAATGTGGCTGGTGCAAATGCACAGAAGTTGGTAGCTGCATGCCCAAGAGTGCCCTGCCCCCATGCCAATATCACTGCCAATACAAACATGCACAAGATGCCAGTGGTCCTGCCCTCTGCCCCACACTATAACCACTGCCACTTCAAACAAATGCACAGACACCAGCAGTCCCACGTCTGCCAGCACCCTACCTAACAATAACACACTCTACCATGCTGCCATGGCTGCTGGCATGTGTGAACAAGCATGGATCCCATTGCCGCCGCCCTGATGAGGTGATTTGGCCAGCACCACCAATTGGAGTGTTGTAGACAGTGGTTCAAGAACACTTCACTTCTCCAGTGCAGCAGGTTCCTAACCTTAAGGGACCAACAAACAAAGCCAGAGTCCCAATATCAATCCTCCAGAATTAAAGCATGCCGCCCAAGATAGTTAAGCTGAGTCTTAGTCCCCTAAAATCTTCCAAGAATGAACCCAGTTGGCTGAACCCATATTATACCACAATCAAACTCAAGGGTATCAAAGAAGATAAAGACACGCACAAAAAAATCCCATTCAAAGGACAGCAACTTCAAAGACTGAAGGAACATCAGCTCACTCAGATGAGAAAAAAAAAAAAAAAAAAAACAGAACAGAACTCTTACAACTCAAAAAGCCAGAATATTCTTATCCCCAAACAGCCACACTATTTCTCTAGCAACAGTTCTTAACCACAATGAAGTCGTTTAAATGAGAGAAATAAAATTCAGAATATGAACAGGAATGAAGATCATCAAAATTCAAGAAAAAGTCAAAACCCAATCCAAGAATTCTAAGGAATATAATAAAATGATATGGAAGATGAAAGAAAAAAATGGCCATCTTAAGAAAAAACCAAAGTGATCTGATAAAAAAAAAACCTCACATCAAGAATTTCAGAATAAAATCACAATATTAACAGCAGAATCAACAAAGCTGAGGAAAGAATTTCAGAGCTTAATAACTCAGTCAGCTCAGAAAAGAAAGAAGTTTAAAGAAGAATGAACAAACCTCTATGATATATGGGATTATGCAAAAAGACCAAATCTATGACTTACTGTTATCCCTAAAGACAAGGAGAGAAAGCAAGCAACTTAGAACACATATTTCAAGATACGATCCATTAAAAGTACCCCAACTTCACTAGAGAAATGCTGAGGACCTCTGCAAAATACTACACAAGGAGAGTGTCCTCAAGACACATAGTTATCAGATTCTCCAAAGTTGAAATGAAAGTATGTTAAAGGCAGCTAGAGAGAAGGGTTAGATATCCTACAATGGGAACCCCATCAGGCTAAAAGCCAATGTTTCAGCAGAAACCCTATAAGCCAAAAGAGACTGGATACCTACATCCAGCATTCTTAAAGAAAAGAAATTTCAACCAAGAATTTCATATCCAGCCAAACTAAACTTCATACATGAAGAAGAAATAAGATCATTTTTGTACAAAGCAAATGCTAAGGGAATTTGTTGCCACCAGACCTGCCTTACAAGATGTTTTGAAGGGTGCACTAAATATGAAAAGGAAAGACCATTACCAGCAACTACAAAACAACACTTAACCACACAGACCATTGACACTATAAAGCAACCACGCAAACAAGTCTGCATAATAATCAGCTAACAACATGATGACAGGATCAATCTGCATATATCAATATTAACCTTGAATGTAAATAGGCTAAATACCACAATTAAAAGGCACAGGGTGATGATCTGGATAAAGAAACAAGACCCATGCATGATATGCTGTCTTCAAAAGATTCATCTCACATGCAATAAAACACGTAAGTCCAAAGTAAAGGGATGGAGGAAAATCTACTAAGCAAGTGGAAAACAGGGATTGTTATTCTAATTTCAGACAAAACAAACTTTAACCAACAAAGAAGGACACTACATAAAGGATCCAATTCAACAAGAAGACCTAACTGTCCTAAATATATATGCATCCAACACAGGAATGCTCAGATCTATAAAGCAAGTTCTAGAGACCTACAAGAAAACCACACAATAGCGAGGGACTTCAACAGCCTACTTGACAGTATTAGACAGATCATCAAGGCAGAAAATCAATAAAGGTATTCAGGACCTGAGTGCAATATTTGACAAATAGACCAAGGAATTGAAGGGAATCTTCAGCTCTTCTGGACATGGCACATACTCTAAAATTGACCACATGATTGGCCGTAAAACAATCCTTAGCAAATTTTAAAAATTTTACAAAATTATACCAACTACACTCTCAGGCCACAACACAATAAAAATAGAAATCAACCCTAAGAAAACATTCAAAACCATACAATTACAAGAAAATTAAACAATCTGCTACTGAATGACTTTTGAGTTAATGAAACAGAGGCAGAAATTTTTAAATTCTTTGAAATTAATACGAACAAAGACACAACATACAATGGTCTCTGGTACACAGCCAAACTGGTACTAAGAAGGAAGATTATAGTACTAAATACCCACATTGAAAAGTTAGAAAGATCTCAAATTAACAAGAAAAATCAAGAGAAAACCAACCCCAAAGCTAGCAGAAGGCAAGAAATAACCATACTCAGAGCTAAACTGAAGGAAATTGTGACAGGAAAAAATTGTTATTCTAATTTCAGACAAAACAAACTTTAACCAACAATAAAGGGCCCTACGTAATGGTAAAGGATCCAATTCAACTAGAAGACCTAACCGTCCTAAGCATATATGCATCTAACACAGGAACACCCAGCTCTATAAAGCAAGTTCTAGAGACCTACAAAGAAACTTAAATAACCACACAACAATAGTGGGGTACGTCAACAAAAAACAAACAAAAGATCACCAAATCTAGAAGGTGATTATTTGAAAGAATACATGAGATAGGTAGACCACTCGGTAGACTAATAAACAAAAACAAGAAAAAAGATCCAAATAAACACAATAAAAAATGATGAAGGGGACTTTACCACTGAGAGCTGGGCAGATGTCAAGACTACCACCTACACAGAGGAGCTACTTACTCCAGGGTCTTCTGTCTGCTGAGAGCCGAACACTCTCGGGACACCCTGCCTGCAGAGAGAATCTACCCAATGCAAGTATCCTCTCAGCTGTTTGGTGGCTCAATAAAGCTTCTCTTCACCTTGTTCACCCTCCAGTAGTCCATGTACTTCGTTCTTCCTGGATGCAGGGCAAGAACTCAGGACCTGCCAAATGGTGGGGCTTAAGGAACTGTAACACAAAAAGGGCTGAAACATGCACCTTGCTCACCACATTTCAGGTGACAAAAAGGAGAGAAGAAATAAGGAGAGAAAAGCTGTGGCTTCTGGGGAGCCCAGACCTGAGTCTTCTGATCCAGGGGTGTGACACCCTTTTTGGGCTCTGCAGTTCCTGGCATCTCCAAGCTTCCAGGTATCACTGCATTCCCTGGTGCCAGCCGTGGAACCTGCTTGGGGTACAACTGCTCCAACTGCAGCTTCACAGGGAGCCAGTGCCAGGGCCAGTGCCTGGAGCTGCCCACTTCACTGCAGCCAGCATGCCTGGCTGTGCACAATGGCTGAACCCCACACTCACTTGCTCACACAACCCTTGCCCCCCTGCTCACCATTGGCAGGCACAGGATCCAGACCAGTAGCATGAACTGAGTGCAGCCTGTCAGACCAAGTGGGCAGAACAATGTCAGCAGGCCCAAGCAAAACTTGGCTAAAGGTGCCACTGGCCATAGATGTTTCCAGCCAGAAAAGCAATACCCCAAGGATCCCGTGACAGTATGTCGAAGACTCAAGCTGGACCCCTTCCTTACACCATATACAAAAATTAACTAAAGATGGATTGAAAACTTAAATGCCAAACTTAAAACTATAAAAATCCTGGAAGATAATCTAGGAAATACCATTCTGGACACAAGACCTGGAAAAATTTTCATGATGAAGATGCCAAAAGCAATTACAACAAAAACAGGAACTGAAAAATGGTTCTAATTTAACTAAAGAGCTTCTGCACAGCAAAAGAAATTGTCAACAGAGTAAACAGACAACCTACAAATGGGAGAAAGTATTTCCAAACTATAAATCCAACAAAATTTTAATACCCAGAATCTATAAGAAACATAAATTATCAAGCAAAAAACAACTCCACAGAAAAGTGAGCAAAGGACACAAACAGACATTTTTTAAAAGAAGACATACAGGTGACCAATAAGCATATGAAAAAATTGTCAACATCACTAATTATTTGAGAAATGCAAATCAAAGTTACAATGAGATACCATCTCACATTGGTCAGAATGACTATTATTAAGGTAAAAAAAAATAACATATACTGGCAAGGTTGTGAAAAAAAGGGAATGTTTATACACTGCTGGTGGAAATGTAAGTCAGTTCAGCCATTATGGAATGCAGTTGGGTGATTTCTCAAAGAATTTACAGCAGAATTACAATTCAACCCAGCTACTCCATTATTAAGTATGTACCCAAAGAAATATAAATCATTTTATCATAAAGACACATGCATGTGTATGTTTACTGCAGCACTATTCACAATAGCAAAGACATAGAATCAGCCCAAATGCTCATCAATGGTAACTGGATAAATAAAATATTATATGTACATATACAGCATGGAATACTATGCAGCCATAAGAAAGAATGATGTCATGTTCTTTGCAGCAGCATTATTCTAAGTGAACTGGAGGCCATTATTCTAAGTGAACAGAAAACCAAATACTGATTGTTCCCACTTGAAAGTGGGAACTACACATTGAGTACATATGGACATAAAGAAGAAAACTACAGACTACAGAGCCTACTTGAGGGTGGAGTGTGGGAAGATGGTGAAGATCAAACACTATCTATTGAATATAAAATAATCTGTGCGCCAAACCCCTAAGATGTGCAATTTACCTATATAAAAAACCTGCACATGTACCCCTGAACCTAAAAGTTGAAAAAAGCAGACATTTTTTTTCAAGAAGACATAAAAATCACCAACAGAGATAATAAAAAGTGTTCAACTCACCAATCATGAGATAAATACAAATCAAAATCACAACAGTTAGAATGGCTGTGACTGAACAGACAAAAAATAATATATATTGGCAAGGATACAGAGGAAAGAGAGCTTTTATAGTGCTGCTGGCAGGAATGTAAGTTAGTAGAATCCCTATGGAAAATAGTATAAAGATTTCTCAAAGAACTAAAAATACAACTAGCATGAGATCCAAACGTTCCCTCTATGGGTTACCTATCCAAAGGATAAGAAATATTTATATCAAATGATGCCTGCACTTGCATGTTTGTTGCAGCACCATTCACAGTAGCAAAGGTATGTAATCAACCTAAGTGTACACTAGTGGATAATTGGATAGGGAAAATGTGGTAAATGTAGACACCGTGTAATAGTATTCAGCCATAAAAATTAAATCAAGTCTTTTGCAGCAATATGGTTGGAACTTGAAGCCACTGTTTTAAGTGGAACAGGTCAGACACAAAGAGCAATAGTTCATAGCCCCATTTATAAGTAGCAGCTAAATAATGTGGGTACATGGATGTAGCATGGAATGATAGACAATGGTGTCTCAGTTGAAATGACACCAATAGACTGACAAATTTCTGAAAATATTCATTGAGGTAGATAAGGGGAGATGAAAGAGAGGAGGAGGAAGAGAAGGAAAAAGGAGGAAAGGAATTCATACACACATTAATGGAAGGAAAGGCAGGAAATAGCTATAAACGCTATAGAGATTTAAAAGAGCAAGAGAACATTATGAATATCCTTATGCCAAAAAATTTAAAAATTTTGGTAATATGGAAAAATTTCTAGAAGAAAATATTAAATAACAAAACTAACACAAGGAGAAAAAGGAAATCTGAATATACCTGTAGCATTGAAGGAAACTGAATTGGTAATTATAAATATTCTTAAAAATAAAGTACCAGGGACCACAAGTTAATTTGAAATAAGAATTTAACTTAAGTAAGGAATAATTTGGGTTGGCCTGTAATACCAGCACTATGGGAGGTCGAGGCAGGTGGATCACATGAGGCCAAGAGTTTGAGACCAGCCTGGCCAAGAAACCCTGTCTACGAAAAATATAAAAGTCAGCCAGCATGGTGGCACATAGTTGTAGTCCCAGCTACTCAGGAGGCTAAAACAGATAATCACCTGAACCCAGGAGGTAGAGGTTGCAATGAGAAGAGATAGTGCCACTGTACTCTAGCCTGGGTGACAAAGGGAGACCCTATCTCAATAAATAAATAAGTAGGGGATTATTAAAAAAAAAAAAAGAATAAAATTACCAGTTAAAATTGTGGTTGAGATTTCTCTGATAACATGTAAGTAGAAGATAAGTATTGTACATTGAAGAAAACTTCCCCAAAACAAAGATTCTAAGTAAAAAACATAAATACTGTGAAGGCAAAAACAAAAAAAAAGAGGAGAGAGAGCCAGTCTCTCCTTAGAGTAGCTATTGCATCAATGACAACAAATGCAGTGTGTAATAAACCTTAATAACATGAGCAGCAACCTCATTAAGTAAGGGAAATAGGAAGGAGAAGACAGATGAGCAGGTGGAGGCCTGGGAAGAAAAGCGGGAAAAGAAATTACAGCAGGAGAAATAGCAGCAAAAAGAGGGAAGCAACAGTAGACATTAACCTAAATGTAAGAACATAGAATGTCTAAAGAAATTTGATTTACAAAGAAAAGCATTAAAAGCAGCCCAACAAGTGTGTGATTTTTTTTTCATATTAAAACATGGGAAATTCCAACAATACTAAGGAAGTCAAATTATTACCTACCTAGCTTTAAGATTCTCTGTTGCCCAAAATTTCAGCAGGCAATTCACTGAGTTTGAGAATGTGATTTATTTGTTTTTTATGTTACTAACTTATATGATCCATACTGTTTTAAGAGTACTGCTTTCCAATAGAAACTATTTTGATGCTTATTAGAACACTATTATTTTCACATTGATGTTCATCAGGGATATTGGATTGAAATTTTCTTTTCTTGTTGTGTCTCTGCCAGGTTTTGTTACCAGGATAATGCTGGCCTCATAAAATGAGTTAGAGAGGATTCCTTCTTATTCCATTGTTTGGAAGAGTTTCAGAAGAAATGATACCAGCTCTTCTTTGTACTTCTGGTAGAATTCAGCTGTGAAACCATCTGGTCCTGGACTTGTTTTGTTTGGTAGGCTATTAATTGCTGTCTCAACTTTAGACCTTGTTATTGGTCTATTCAGGGATTTGACTTCTTCCTGATTTAGTCTTGGCAGAGTGTATGTGTCTAGGAATTTATCCATTTCTTCTAGATTTGCTAGTTAATTTGTGTAGAGGTGTTTATTTTATTCTCTGATGGTAGTTTGTATTTCTATGGGATCGAGGTGATATCACCTTTATCATTTTTTATTGCATCTATTTGATTCTTCTCTCTTTTTTATTAGTCTGGGTAGTGGGCTATCTATTTTGTTGATCTTTTCAAAAAATCGGCTCCTGGATTCATTGATTTTTTGACGGGTTTTTTGTGTCTGTAGCTCCTTCAGTTCTGCTCTGATCTCAGTTATTTCTTGTCTTCTGCTAGCTTTTGAATTTGTTTGCTTTTGCTTCTCTAGTTCATTTAATTGTCACATTATGGTGCCGATTTTAGATCACGCTTTCTCCTGTGGGCATTTAGTGCTATAAATTTCCTTCTACACACTGCTTTAAATGTGTCCCAGAGATTCTGGTGTGTTGTGTCTTCATTCTCATTGGTTTCAAAGAACAGCTTTATTTCTGCCTTCATTTTGTTATTTAGTAGTCACTTTGGAGCAGGTTGTTCAGTTTCCATGTAGTTGTGCATTTTTGAGTGAGTTTCTTAATCCTGAGTTCTAATTTGATTAAACTGTGGTCTGAGAGACCGTTTGTTATTTCCATTCTTTTGCATTTGCTGAAGAGTGTTTTACTTCCAATTACATTGTCAATTTTAGAATAGGTGTGATATGGTGCTGAAAAGAATGTATGTTCTGTGGATTTGTGGTGGAGAGTTCTGCAGACGTCAATTATGTCTGCATGGTCCATAGCTGAGTTCAAGTCCTGAATATCCTTGTTAATTTTCTGTTAAATTTCTGTTAATTTCGTTGATCTAATATTGACAGTGGGTGTTAAAGTCTCCTGCTATTACTGTGTGGGAGCCTTAAGTCTGTTTGCAGGTCTCTAAGAACTTGCTTTATGGATCTGGGTGCTTCTACATTGGATGCATACATATTTAGGATAGTTAGCTTTTCTTGTTTCATTGACTCCTTTACCATTATATGATGCCCTTGTTGCTTTCGATCTTTGTTGGTTTAAAGTCTGTTTAATTAGAGACTAGGATTGCAACCCCTGCTTTTTTTTTTTTTTTTTTTGTTTTCCTTTTTTTTTGGTAAGTATTCCTCGATACCTTTATTTTGAACCTATGTGTGTCTTTGCATGTAAAATGGGTCTCCTGAATACAGCACACCAATGGTTCTTGACTTTTCATGTAATTTCCCAGTGTGTCTTTTAGACCATTTATATTTAAGTTTAATATTGTTATGTGTGAATTCGATCCTGCCATGATGATGCTAGCTATTTTGCCTGTTAATTGATGCAGTTTCTTCCTAGCATCGATGGTCTTTACAAGTTGTATGTTTTTTAAGTGGCTGGTACCAGTTTTTCTTTTCACATTTTTTGCTTCCTTCAGGAGCTCTTGTAAGGCAGGGCTGGTGGTGACAAAATCTCTACATTTGCTTGTTCATAAAGGATATTATTTTTCCTTTGCTTATGAAGCTTAGTTTGGCTAGATATGAAGTTCTGGTTTGAACATTCTTTTCTTTAATAATGTTGAATATTGGCCCCACTCTCTCCTGGCTTTTAGGCTTTCTGCCAAGAGACCTGCTGTTAGTCTCATGGGCTTCCCTTTGTGGGTAACCCGACCTTTCTCTCTGGCTGCCCTTAGCATTTTTTCCTTCATTTCAATCTTGATGAATCTGGCGATTATGTGTCTTGGGGTTGCTCTTCTCAAGGAGTATCTTTGTGGTGTTCTCTGTTTTTCCTGAATTTGAATGTTGGCCTGTTTTGCTAGGTTGGTAAAGTTCTCCCGAATAATATCCTGAAGAGTGTTTTCCAACTTGGAAGCTGTGCTGCTTTAGTACCTGAGGTATGGAATAACCAATACACTTTGGACTTTTTCTAAACATCCCACTTCTACAAATGTAACATAAGATCATCTTGGCACTACTGACAACACATTTACACTATTCACACAAATGAAGCCTGAAATAAATCAAGCATTCCTGTATCTTGTTCTTTCCCATATTAAACTAAGATACGTTTTTCTGAATTTGTATTAAGCTCTGAACATGGTATTTCATATTTGATTCTCTTATAGTTCATTTTATTTTGTGTCAGACAACATTCTGTTCTGAAAATTATTCTGTAATCAAATAGTATGTATTTTTCCAAGGAGAATTTTAAAATAATATTTCAACCTAGCACAATACGAAATGCACATTATGCAAATTTAAGAATATAATAACAAGGCCAGGCACGATGGCTCACACCTGAAATCCCAGCACTTTGGGAGGCCAAGGTGGGTGGAGCACCTGAGGTCACAAATTTGAGACCAGCCTAGCCAACATGGTGAAACTCCATCTCTACTAAATACCAAAAATTTGCCAGGTGTGGTGGTGCATGCCTGTAATCCCAGCTACTTGGGAGGCTAAGGCAGGAGAATCACTTGGAACCCAGGAGGTGGAGGTTGCAGTGAGCTGAGATTGCACCATTACACTCCAGCCTGAGTGACAGAGTGAGACTCCACCTCAAAAAAAAAAAAAAAGTAATAACATTTAAAGAGCCATTCAGAAAGACTCTCACACCATAAATAGTGTTATCAAAAAGAAAGAATTAGAAACTAAGGTAAGCTCCTTTCTAGTTAAGCAGTGTTGCATGTATCTTCTGGGTCACATATTGAATAGAGAGAAGAAGAGTTCACTCCAGAGGATAAATGCACAAGTAAAAGGCCCCAGGTCATACACTCACATTTACCCAAGGATTTAATGAGAAATTAGCAATGAAAGGAAATTGTCTATTTCTTTAAAACTAAATATGTCAAAGGGTCTTTCTATGCCAATTGTTCCTGATAATATTAAAATAATAAGCATACATGTAGAGTCATGTATGATACAAATGTAAAATTTTATTATTATATTATGGAGTGCCTGCTCTTAATTACTAAAAGTTTATAACTGAATATGAAGTAAAGAAGCCTCGATAATATCTTAACCTTGTTACATTACTGGAATGAATCTACTTTTGGCATAAAACAAATCATCTTTTCTAGTGATAAACTACATAATTTTTATTAACAGAGGCAAATTAACAAAACAGCATTTTATTTTTATTTTACAAAATTCACTAGCATCTTTGTGCCCATACTAATTCATAGGTGGCTTTTTAGCCTGTTGACATCACTAAATAAATTAATTAATGCATGTAAATAAATAAACAATCTCAATTTTATGCAACTTTTCTTAAATCTTTCAACAAGTAGTTTTTCTTTAGTATCTACTGTATGCCCACCCATCCATGTTTACGGCACTTAAGCAATTTAGAAAACAAGTGGATCCCTTGTATTAAATTATTTACAACCATCCACAAGTCAGTTGCTGAATATATTTCTGAAGCCAACCTAACCAACTAGTGGATTCTGCTGAGCCCAAAAAAGAGCAAAGTCCTCCATTCAAACAGAATTAACTTATGCACTGTCGCTATACAATTCAGTCAAAAAGTCTTGATATATATTTTCCCAACCAGAAAACATGTGAAAATTACTTTGACTCCTTTCCCATAACATTATGCATATTTGAAAGGAAATGCAGTTATCTTTCATGTCATATTGATTATTTTTGGCTCTCACTGACTCTAACAAGGTAGACCAATGTGGGATTTTACACCTTGCTAGAAACAGCTTCAGCAAAACATGTTATTATTAGCTTCATCTGCAATTATAATTTCAACACCACATTTTGCCAGAATAGAAAGAGAGGCCAAGAAAAACAGAAACCATAAATGAGAAACAGCTTGGTCATGGATTAAGGTGCCAGCATTTTATTCAGTTTATTGGGTTCAGGTTGTGTCTCTGCTCTGTGAATAATTTAATTTTACTTAAATACCCTTTATAAATCAACTGTTTAAAAAAAATTTAATTTTGGGAAATTCCTTTTTTAGCCACTAATTAACAGATTTTGAGTACTCATTACTATGTAAAATATTGTTTATATTTTTCTCATTTTTATTCTAATCCCCTCTGTAAATATGTAATTACTATTGGTATCCCCCAATTATAACATTGAGAAAATTCCTTAATGCTTTTGTGCCTAGTGACCCTTAGTCAGTTGGTAATGAATTGTCAGTCTGTATGAAATCCCTATTAAACACTTTGTACACAACAACACAGGATCTGTAGTCCACAACAAGAATTTTTCCTTCAGGTTAATTCAGTATTTGGAATTGGTGGGACAAGCTCTAGTAATTGTTATTATTTATGATATATATTAACACAATTAAATTCTCTATTTTTTTTGCCTTGCAAGTAAAAAAGGGAGATATATAACACAGTTAAAATATGTGAATTTGATCACAGTAAGGTAATAAGGGATATTCCTCAAAGAATAATTTATATTAGATTTCTTTCCCCTCCAATGAGTGAGTAACCACTCACTCATCTACCTGACGGGTAGCTCTATTATGAGAGAAACAATACTTACAATATGCTTAGCATAAATAAATGGTAACAGTAACAGCTTTAGCAGATTTTCTTATCAATGCAGTTGTGTTATTCGAACATTTTTGAACATGTATTTTATTTAACTTGTTAACTAATCAAAAACAGTAAATTATCAGAACTGGTTCCTGTTCCAACTATTTTTAATTGGAAGACTGGCCATCTTTGAAAGAGTTTCACCATCTTCCCATTTCTACCACTGGATTTAAAGCCTTGGCTGATTCTTAACCTATTTTTTATTCTTTTCCTTTTTTTTTTTTTTTTTTTTTTTTTTTGCAAGGGCCTAGGAGGGGGAACTCTGTTCCCATAATCCATATGATTCTTACTAAATCATAAAATTCTTCTCTACTTAATTTTGAGTGTTTCATCCCTGAGAAATTTGACTACTGTATCTCAAATACAGGCTTTTTATAGTTCAATTGCCACACAGAAGAACAGGATATTATTCTTCAGTGGACTCTATAATTTAGACTCCCACTAGCCATCTCACTCAAGGAACAGCCAGTCACCTGTATAAGTGACACAGGGAAGGCAAACCCCAAAATTGGGGCTTTGCCTGGGAAGGTTCTTGGCTTCACCCAGGAAATAATTCAATGGCAAGCTGGTGGTGTCACTTTTATTGAAGCGGCCGTGTACAGTAGCAGCAACAGAGGTACTGTTCTTGCAGAAGAGGCCTACCTAATTGGCAATGTGCCCAAAGTAGCAGCTGAAAGGCAGTTCTGCTGTCATATTTTTACCCACTTTTAGTTGCATGCTAACTAAGGGACAGATTATGCAGAAATTTCTAGGAAAAGGGTGGTAACTTCTGGGTTGCCTGGTTGTTGCCATGGAAAGGGGCAGTTACTTCCAGGTGTTGCCATGGCAAAGATAAACTGACATGGCACACTAATGGGCATGACTTATGGAAAGCTGCTTCCACTCTATCCTTGTTTTAGCTAGTCCTCAATTTGGTCTGGTGTTTGGGCCCTGACTTCAGAGATGTGTCCCATCTTTACCTCCTAAGGTTTTTTAGGTCCAGTCTTAATAAGTTCTGCTTCTCTGTTTCCACACCAGTGTTTTATTGAGATTCTGGTATACTCATGATAGACTCATGAGTACAATGATAAAGAAGGAACAGCAGGCAAGCTGACTGTTCTGAGTTACTTGTTCTTCTGGGGTTTTATTCAGGAGTTATATACATACAGTTTGTTAATAAGCCACAATCTAAATGCCTTCCCATGCTTATAATAAAAGAAAGATACATACAAGCTTATACATGAACATAAATCTTTGTCATCTTTATCCAACCAACCCACAGAAATTGAACAGAACTCCTGATTTAGGTTAACTAAAAACTGGGCAGTGTAAATTTCTTCTCATATTTCAGAATTAAATCAATTTAATTGTAAATAAAAGAAATAAAGCTCCAGAGCAAAATTAGGTGGTCACTGTATTACCAGCAACAAAAAAAAAAAAAAAAAAAAAGAAAATGAAAGTACAGTGGAAGCAAGTGGGACACAGATCTTCCTTGTTAACGTATTTGTCTACTGACACCTCCCTTGTTGTGTCTATTAAGATGGATCCAGGGACAACTGGATAGCCATGAAAAGTGTTCTTAAGTTCCTCAAAAGCGTCACCAGATTTTCCATCTCAGAGTCTTTGCATGAAATGTTCCTTCCCCAACTCTTCACCTAGCAAAATTATACTTTGGATCTCTGCCTAAATGTGATCTCTTCAGAGGCCTTGTCTAATGCCCATTCTAGATTCCCTCATCAAATCTAGTTTTGCTTTCTTTTGGTTTCATAATGTTTATCAGTTTTTATCTCTGCATAAATTTGGGTGTCTTTCCTTTAGTGTTTATCCCAGTGAACTGAACTTGCTTAACAGTGAGAAAACACCGTAGCTCACTTGAGAGCAAATCTATACAGGTAGGTCAGACTTCAAGGCTGTTTGATTCAGTGATAAATTGGATTGTACAATGGCTGCCAGTAACTTTATATCTCCTTGCTCATATTTAGCTGCAGGGAGATACCTGGGTTCAGTGACTTAAGGCCTGAGCAAAACATTCGTAAAAGCAAAACTAATCTCACGTTTCACTGGACAGCACTGGATCACAGGCTTTTACTTGAGCTGATCACTGACCAGGCAAATGCAGTTTCCAAGGTTCTGACCCATCCTGGAAGCTGAGTTTGTGAAGATTTCTCTGAGGCATAGATGGTGTGAGAGAGAGATAGACACATAAACCAAGTTAGCATTCTGTTACAAAGAATAAGGAGGAAATCAATGCTGGGTAAACAATTGCAATAACACCATATTACTATGTACACAGAACTTGTTTATCTTGTTTGAACTGTGTAATGTTATCTTCAGCTTTGTTTTTAATGTTTTTAAATTCCGTGATTCTATTATTTACTGTTCAAGTTAAATTAACAAATGTCATTTCTACTACTTTGCAGGACGAGAATTTAGATGAATTTAGATGCACATTTATATGTAGCCGGAAGCATATTTTCCATCAAAATTGACTACAAAACTCATTTTCTAAATCTATGTCCTTCCTAGGAAGGTTAAACATAAATAATGCCTGATGCTATCCATCTTTGACAGGTCAGGCCACTATAACAAAAATACCATATTCTTGCTGGATTAAACAAGAGACATTTATTTCTCACAGATATGGAAGCAGGGAAGTCCCAGGTCTAGGCTCCAGAAGAGTCTATGTCTAGTGAGGGCCTCCTTCCTGGCTTGTAGACAGCATCCTTTTCAGTGTATACTCACATGGCCAAGACAGAAATAATTTCTCTCATATTTCTTTGTGTAAGGATACTAATCCTATTCATGAAGGTGCCGCTCTCATGACCGAATCACCTCCCACAGGCTCCACCTCTTAATACTGTCACAATGGGGATTAGGCCACAACACGTGAACCTGAGGAGGGGGAAGATACAAACAAGCAGTCTATGGCACCATCTATTAAGAAAGCTACTTTAATTCTTCACTCTGAAAATTTTCAGTTTACCAAGTAGTTAGGAACATTGTAAATAAATTCTAAAAGATCAAATTGGAAAGCATAATGCCAAATCATGTAATATCTCACTTAAAACACCCTTAATTCTACATAGGATTTATGTAGTCACATTGTGCCTAAGACAGTTAACTACAGAGCAGTAAGAACATGTGGATTTGAGGTAGAGAGGTGCAAGATAAAAGAAAACTTTTGGCTGTACCTCTCCAGGTGCGTTGCAAGGTCATAGAAGCACAAGAGTCAAACTGCATGTGAGGATCCATTCACAAGAGTCAATACAGCACTGCAGAGAGATCTGCAGGAGGTTGGCTTGTAACAAAACATTTAAAGCTCAAAGCATGCTCTCAAGGTCAGCGCAATTCCAGGAGCCTGAGCTGTCTTTGTAGCTCAGATTGTAGTGAGAGAGGAGAAGCTATCCTAGAGTGATAATTAAAACTAAATTGAAATAGTTTGTGAGTTCTTCTTTAAAAGAACTTTATTAAAACCTCTGTTACTAATGTAGAATACATTTGTATTTGAAGAAGTTAGTAGAGATGGGTCAAAGTTTCTATTCTACATGTATTTTACATCAGCAAGTTCAATGAAAGACAGCTAATCAAGTTTGTAAGCAGACATACACACATGCATGCAAAGATACACATGCATAGATACACACACACATATATACACACACAGACACATACTTGAACTTAGACTTATTGCAGGAAAAATGGAAAATAATTTATAATCAGCATATCAGTTCTTATTTCTAGAAATAAGCATTAAATCATAGCCTAATGTAATCCAGAGTCATTTTAGTTGTTACCATTTCTGTTGTGTGTCTACTCTACACCTGGCATTTACATTATCCAAAGGCTTCCACACTAAGATTGTGCAGTTTCTGCACTGTCCACAAGTGACTAGCCACAAAGGTAGGGAAACCTACACACTCTAGCTAGGGTTATGCTCTTTACAGCAGAATGCATCTACCCCAAAGTGGTACCTTTCTCTAATTCATCCACCAAAAGAGGATGCTTTTTTCTAATCTAAACAAAATTGCAGCATGTGCTAACAGTTGTGTTGGCATTATCTATTATTCTTGGCAACAAATCCTACAATGTAGATGTTATGAATTCCATGTAATCTGAAGCCTTCTGACATGGATTATTCTTTAAGTCATCAAGTAAGACAATAGGAGCCTATCCCATCTTCCTAACTGAGAAAACTCAAGAGGCTTCAACATATATTTAGATTCCAGTATTCAGCTGATGTGATAGTCTCTAGTTGGAATTTTGTGTATTTCTTTAGCTGTCTCTCTACCAGTCCTGTGACTACTGTCATCTTACAACATCATGTTGCTCCGTAGGAAATCATGACTTCTTTATGTGAGTTACCTAGGGCAGTAAATCACACACAAGCTATTAGTAACAAACTCATCAAGGTCTCTGGATAAGAAAGAGAAATTACAACACAAATCAGCAACTATTTAAAATCAAATATCACATATCAGTTATTATTTTTATTACTTCCATAGGGAGTTTATAGCTGGCTGTGAGGTTCTTCAGCCCTAGTCTGACACCAAAATTCCAGGACTCCATTTCTTTTAGCCAAATCTCTTTCTGAGCCTCCCCATAACAACTTTACTGGGAACTAACATATTGCTCACAATCTCTTAGTTCTTTATTATACAGAATTAAATTCTTTGTTTCTCCACTTTTTTCCCTAAGACTACAAAGAGCTAATCTTTCATAATCCCTTTATTTTAGATTAAATTCTTAATCATCCATGAAATGTAGATGTGGCTTCAATTGTTATTTCTTCTCTAGAAAGCAATCTTTTCTGATTCGTTGTTTCTACAAATGGGAAAACAGACTTGTGCAACTTACATAAGATTACTTAGACTCCAAAGCCTACTCTCTTTTCATTAAACACCAATTTGAAAATAATTTAACATATAAGAAGAAGAAATTCTGGACCTGAACAGAATCTTTATGCTAATATCCAGGGGGAAATTATCATATGAACTCCATACATTTATCATAATAAATATCATTGAGCACCAACAGCGTAAAAGGGGCAGATCCCTACAATACTGAATTTATGTTATACTAAAAGATACAACCATTGAACAAACATACACACAAATAAATATGTGTATTGTAATTAGTACTAATTATTATGAAGGGAAAGAATGGGATGCTATGAGCTAGTAAAAGAGAAGACATTTTAAAGTGCAGCTAATCCTTTCTATGCTTTTTGAAACAAGGTAAAATTCTTTCCTAAATATTCTGAATACCCTGTATAATTTTTTAAATCTCAGAAACTATATGAGCCCAATAGACATACTTAACTGCTACAATAATTTCCTAATTAAGTTGTTCCTCTTTTCTGAATCTGTCTCAAAACAAAATGCAGCGTTTAGGAACAAGCAAACAAACCCACAAGTAACAACTCTGTAGAAATCATCTACTTTCTCTCATCTCTACTCACCAAGCTGGACACCACAAGAACAAATCACATAACAGTGTATCAATTTGAGATCATGTTTAGTGCATAACTGCATGTACTTGAAAGCAGTTTTCCTATGAAGTTAATATGTTTCCTTGATTAAACCCTTCTCTCACCATTGAATCTGTAACACTTAACACTTGGTTGAAGCCCAGGCCTTCTCCTCCATAAAGGAAGACTGGAATTATCAGATGGGAAATCCTACTCTTTCTACCTTTAAACCTCATTGTTTCTGCACCCAATTTCTCCTGCATTTTTAGCTGTTACAAAACACACATTTTCCGACATAAAGCCAAGTACTCATTGCTCTGAATCTCATCCCCTTCAGCCTCCTCAGAAAACATATCCTATTTATTGTCCTCACTCTCTTTTGCTATCTTTATCTCATGCTTCCTATTAGAAAAAATAAACAAACAGAACAAAGATCCTACCTTCAATCTACATTTCCCAACAGTTGCTTTTTCTCACTGTACACCTTCTCAGACAAACTTGTCATAAGGTAAGTCGCTAACTTCACTTCCTGACCCACCATTCCCTCCAACTCTGCCCAACTGAGTTTCTACTTCTCTATTATGCAGCTTGTTACAGAAGGAAAGTTTGTGTCTCCCCAAAATTCCTACATGGAAGCTCTAATCCCCAGTGTGGCTATGTTTTGAGACAGTGTTCCTGAAGAAGTAATTAAGGTAAATAAAGTCATAAGAGCAGAACCCTAATATAATAAGTTTCATGTTATTAGAAGAGACACAGGAGGGCTCCCTCTCTTACTCTGAACCCACAAACATGGAAGAAATGCCATGTAAAGACACAATAAAAAGGTGGCTATCTGCCTGCTCAGAATAAGGCCATGCCAGAAATTGAACCTGCTGGCATCTTGATCTGAGATTTCAATGGCCAAAATTATGAGAATATTAATTTCTGTTGTTTAAGCCACATAGCCTGTGGTATTTTTATTATCGCAGTCAGAGCAGACTAGTGCACAGTTCTTGAAGATGTCACTGAAACCACGATATTGCTAAATTTAATGGACATGGTCCAATTCTCATAATAAACTGTTTAATTAACATTAACTGAACAAATACTTGTGAGTACCTACCAGTGTGCTAGGCGCTAAGAAACCAGAAGTAAACAGAAGCAGCAAGTGCCTGTTCTCATGGAGCTTACCTTCTAGTAGGTGGGAGACTGACAATAAACATCAATCAAATGGACAAAAATAATGTCAGATAGGGATAAGTGTGTGGTGATGATACCGGTGTTAGTGAGTTTCCTCCCTTAGAACATTCTCTTTCTAGCTGTACTTCTGCATCTCTGAACATGTTTTTCTTAGGCCATGTGCCAGCCTATGTTCCCCTAGACACAATATAGATATTGAAAATTCTCCAATCTTGATCTTGGGCATTATGCATCTTCAAATAAGATATCATATTTATTTACTATATTACAAATAACTCCCAATGTTATATCTTCAGCTGATACTCTTCCTTGGAGATATATGTATATCTTCCCTTGAATGTCTTAAATACATCTCAATCTGGTTTTCTTTCCCCCAAGAAAACCCTAAAGCGTCCTAGAAAAAATATCTCAGCCACTGTGATCAATTAATTAACAGTTTAAATACTAAATATCTTTCAAAACATCTTTTCTCTTCAACCTTGTTTTCTGACTAACACTGCTAAAAATTCTCCTAGTCAGTTTCTGCCTCCTTACTTATAACCCCACTTAAGTGTGTGCCAGGGCTTTCCTTCAAATGAAAATATGATTATGGAGTTATCCTATAAGTGATATATTTCCACTGGTTTAAATATAATGAGTAAAACCATGAGAATATTCTAAGGCTTGATAAAAGCCGTTAGAATCTTCTAAAATATGCTCTCAGTTTTTGACCTCCTCACTCCCTAAGCACCACACATGTCTTTCATTTTCTCAAATGCACATACTCTGCCACCTCCAAGCTTTTCAGCAGGCTTTTTCTTCTGCTTAAGAAAAGATTTTTCCAACCTCCTTATATAATAAGCTATCGACTAAACTAAATTTTCAACTCACATTTGCTTCTCTAAGAAAGTCTTCTCTATCCCAATGTAGTAATTATAGACTAAAACCATTATACTCATTAAACTCACATGTTGAAAATGAAAAACAGAATAACAAATCAAATAAATAGAATATCAGCAATCCAGCCATTTTACTCCAGAACACACATAATAAACAGAAATATGTAATATCAAATACACATGTGGTAGTGTTTATATCAATATATAATATAAAATATCAAAAAACATACAGTAGTGTTGATAGCAATATTATTGGCTCCACACTGGAAAAATACCAAATGCTCATTATAATGGATACATTGTAGTGAATTTATACAATGGAATGTCATGTAACAATGAAATTGAACAACTGCATCAACAGCAATGAATCTCACAGGTATAATATTTAAGACAAAAATAGGAAAACACAAATTTTATGTCTTATTTCACTTATATAGAGTTTAAAGATAAACAAAACCAAGTCTATAGTATTAGAAATCAGGATAGGGGTTACCATTGGCTGGCACAGCAGTGACTAAAAGGGGATAATTAAGATTTTGGGGTCATAATTATATTCTGTTAATTGTTCTGGTGCTGATTATAAGGGTTGGTTTACTTTGGTGTATGCATTGAACTGTATATTTGTAGTTTGTGACTGTCTTATGTATACTCTACTCCAAAAATGCTATTTAAAAATGTATAATACGTCATGCTGATTAAATGGAAAGAAATGAAGCTAAAAATAAAGACCAAAATGCTATAGGAGGAAGAAGGTTTGGCAGTATGGTAACTTTTTTAAATAAGGTAATCAATGAATGTCTCACTGAGAAGATGACTTTTTAAGCAAAAATATTAAAATGAAGGAAAATGCCATGTGGATATCTGGGAGAGAGTGTTCTAAAAAAAAGAGAAAACCACAGTGCAAAATTCCTTGAGTCAACCCAGCATTTTCAAGGAACAATAAGGAGGCCAGTATGGCTGAACGTAATGATCAAGGGAGGAAAGGCATAGAATCAAGACAGAAGTAATGGCTAAGTGTTGAAACCAACCCGAAAGTCCCATAGACAGTTTGGTGAGTTTTTTTTTCCCCTCAATAAACATAAATTGACGCTTCTTGTCTTAAGGCTTGAAATTCACCTTTGTTTTATCTTAGCTTCTTCCTTAGGAAAAGACCATCAGACCACTCAAAAAGTATTAAAGAAATGAAACTCACCAGATCATTGCATCTAGACAATGAGACAACAGGCCCCTCATTCATCATTATTTCCTCCTTACCCCTCCCAAATTTCTTCCCTGCTATACAAATTCCTAATTTTTACTCTGTCAGGTAGATGGATTTGAGACTGATCTCCCACCTCCTTGGCTGCAGCACCTGCTTAAAGCCTTCTTCCTTGGAAATATTCATTGTCTCAGTTATTGGCTTTCTGTGTGGTATGCAGCAGGACCTAGCCAGAACCCCTGGTGTTTCAGTAACAGCAAAACCAAAAATTTCAAGACCTTTCCATCATTTAAAAGGTTTTGAATTTGTAGAAGTTAGTTCCAAAGGGAACCATCTTTCCAAGTAATCACATTTTTGTGAAGCTCCCTTCTGTATTGAACCTAGCCTGGCCCTGTGTAACTAGTAGTGTGTCATGCATTACTTTGTTATAAAAAGTACTGCTTCTACCTGTGTCTCTTGGAATGCTTACTCTTGGGGAAGCTAACCACATGTAAGAGGTCTATCTTGAGATTTTCATGTTATTGAGAAAGTCCAAGTAAGGCAATAGGAAGTCCACATGTTTAGAAAGAACATAGCCAGCGCTCAGCTGCTTCAGCCATCACAGCTAAGTCACGAGATCTGTGAATGACGAAGTCATCTTGGATGTCCAGTTACATGAACTGTTCAAGCCTTATGAATCCAGCCCTAGCAGCATTTGACTGCAATCACATGAAAGAGCTAAAGCAAGACCCATACATCTGAATGCAGCCAATCACAGAACCCTAGAGGTAAAAAATTGTTATTTTAAGCCACTAAGTTTTGGTGTGGTTTGTTACTCTGCAACACCTAATCAAAATAGGAATTTTCCATAAGTGAGACAGAAAGCTATTGGAAGATTCTGAACAGAGCTATGACATATTTTCAAAGGATCACACATGTGTGGTGTGGTGTGAAAAGACCATAAGAATTATTAGAGGGCAATGGCAGAAGTGAAAAGATTGCTTAAAAGTCTGTTGCTCTCTTTGCAGTTCTTATAACACTTTCACAGTTTTAATTAAATAATTTATGTTGTAACTTTTTAATATACTTCTTTTTGCTAGACTATAGCTTTACGAAAGGAGAGAGCATGTAGATTTTGTTCACTGGTGAATCTTCAGTGTCTGGGAGATGCCCAATAAGTATTTATTGAAAGAATATATGGTATATGAATGGATGAATGAATGAATGCTTTAGATGTCTAACTAAAGAAAGATTTCATTCCTGGATGTCTTCATGGTTTTGGGCTTCTCTTTTCCTTTAATGCGCTAATTTCCATTTTCCATTTCTTTCAACTTAATGTCTGGTTTTAAAAATAATTTTCAATATGCACAAATAATGCATGAAAATGAGAATTCTCTCATCAGTTACTGAAGAATTTGAATATAGAATAATTTTATTTTAAAATCCAAATGCAGACATAACAGGAAATGAAACAAAACCATGACTGCATTGAATATGTATTTCTTTCTTACGAACCATTCTAAAGCCTACTGAATATGAACACCTTTTCTTTACTACTTCACAGAGTGAAATAGTCTAAAAAATCAAATGAACCATCTCTTTGGAAAATTGCATAAGATCAACAATTGGTTTATTCTAACATTGCAAATAAAGAGAACACTACCAAAAGGACGTAGACTATAATTTTTTTAAAAAATTACATGTCCATATATCCAACTCCATTAGTTTCAAGAATTATTCACTTAACCATGATTTATTTAGTCTTGCCTTATTTCAAATTATTTGTAAATGAATTATTTTATTATGTATGATTGTATATTTCAGCATCTCCACATTTTTACCATGGGTCATTGTTTTATCCAAGCTTCAAGAAGTGATCCCACCAATGTATGAAGACCAGATCCAGGTATCAATGATACGCTATTAAATCATGAGGTATGTGAGAGTGGCTTTATAGAAAAAAACAAACAAACAAACAAACAAACAAAAAAACACTTTCTAGTATCCACTTTTATATTCTGCCCTTCCATTTCCATATCCCCAAGATCTGTTTCCAGATACATTCTCCAGTGTCCTTCCAGAAAATGTTACTTTTAGCAAAAAATGTTAATTTTAGTTAATTTTTAGTGAATTTCCTGTTTCTTCCCATAGGAGATACTGTACTTTCCCAGTTGGTCTGTATGACATTCTGCAAAACATCACGTTGGTTCATGACACAAATGACATCACATTAATCAGAAGTGTAAGCAGAAACTTTCATGTATTGTTTACATCATGGTAAGCCACATGTATAGCAGAGAGTGGGAAATAAATCCTAAAAGCATTCAGGTGCCTGTCACATTGTTGAAGTATTTAGCAATCCTGTGCTATGAGACATGCTAAGATATTCTGTTCCAATTATCCATTGCTGCATATAGAACTACTTTTTAACTTAGAAAAACAACCATCATTTATTTTGTTCATGAATATTAAACTCAGGCAGGAAATGGCCAGAACAGCTCATCTCTGCTCAATGTAGCATCATCTTGGGGTGGAAGTGCATTCACATGGCTATCAAGTTGAGGCTGCTGATTGGCCGTGAACTCAGCTGAAATTGTCGGCTGTAGATTTTGGTTGCTTTTCACATGGAGCTCTCCTTGGGGCTTCTTGGGATTTCTCCTAACATGTCAACTAGATTCCAATAGGGATTGTCTCAAGAGGCCTGAGACAAAAGCTACAACCTACTTATCACTGGCTTCAAAAGCCCCATCTTTCAGCTACATTACATTGATTAAATAAGTAACTAGAGCAAGCCCAAATTCAAAAGAAAGATAATTTGATTTAATCTCTAAATGAAAGGCACAGCAAAAAAATTGCAGCTTTTTAAAAGCTACTATATCATCCATGGGAAATTGAAATAATTGCATTTTGAAACACATACAACTGAAAAAAGCAATAGAGCATTTAGTAGACCTCTTAGACTTTGGAAACTGCACATTCAACACTTTGAAATACTGCTCCATCTCATTTATTGGATGACATGAATGGATATAAGTTTTGAGTCAATCCCAGAGCAAAAAGAATCTCTCCAACATGTTCAAAATGCAATACAAGCATACCTGTCCCTGATACATGTAATGCAGTAGACCTCCTGGTTCTAAAGTTATTTATGGTAGATAAGAACTCATGTGGCCGGGCGCGGTGGCTCACGCCTGTAATCCCAGTACTTTGGGAGGCCGAGGCGGGTGGATCACGAGGTCAAGAGATCAAGACCATCCTGGTCAACACGGTGAAACCCCGTCTCTACTAAAAATACAAAAAATCAGCTGGGCATGGTGGCGCATGCCTGTAATCCCAGCTACTCAGGAGGCTGAGGCAGGAGAATTGCCTGAACCCAGGACGCAGAGGTTGCGGTGAGCCGAGATTGCGCCATTGCACTCCAGCCTGGGTAACAAGAGTGAAACTCCGTCTCAAAAAAAAAAAAGAACTCATGTACAATTTCTGACAAGCCCTATATAGAAAGTTGCAGCATAGATCTCCAAGATCCTGGAGCAAAGCTGTCTGCAACAGAGATCTACTCACCATTAGTAAAGAAACTGCTGCATGTTCTATGTCCCTAGCAAAGGCTGGTGTCCTGACCATAAAAGACATTAAGTGATAATGTAACTAGCACCACTTTTAATAAGCTGGTTACTGTCAGATCAACCAAATTATATAATGGAAATGACATCTTCAAAGTAGGGCATGAGATGTTCTAAGGGTGCAAGACTGCCTTCTTACCTCTGTTATGTCAGCACCTGTCTTAGCTTACACCCATATTTTAAGGAAGTTCCTCATAATCAGCTAGTAGAGGAAAAAAAAAAAAAACCTTAAGCTTTGTTCATGGATGAGTCACAATAGTTGTAGTGAGTAAAATATGGACTGCTTTCACATTACATTTCTCTCAGGTTGGCCCTTGACAGACAATGGTGAGGAGAAATCTTCCATATTGGCAGAACTTTTAACAGGACACCTGGACAGTTTCCTCAATGAGTAATATACAGTGGACAGTGGTAAATGACTCTGCTGGTTGGTAAGAGCAACTAGCCATATTGGAAGATTAGAGAAAAAGAATTCTAGATGGCTCATCAAGGGAAGCTCTGCCAGCCTCTGTCCTCATACACCCCAGTGCTTGAGCACTGAACTCAAAAATAAATAAGCCATGGTGTCAAAATACACATGAGCCAAATACCATGGGCTCCCTTGTGCTAATCAGTATTAGGTAATGCTGATACTGAATGTCAGATCTGTCAAAAGCAGAGATCGATGTTGAGTCCTTGATGGATGATGGTACCATCCATCAAAGAGACCAACTAGCCACTTGGAGGCAGGTTGAAAACATCAGACCACTTACCTACTAAAGGGAGTAGTAATTTGGCCTGACTTGAATTATTCTTGGCATAGAACTGTCTGTCTTTCCCACAGCACCTTGCACTGCACCACCACTCATGGGTTTATAAAATCTTGAAAAACATCTCCTAGGACCGAGGGTCCTAGGAGGAGGTTTTAGAAGGAGAGGTGACAATGATGAATAACCAAGGAATGTACTGTTCCTACCATACATCATGTGGTCTCCTGAGGGCAGAGCTAAGCACCAACTTGGAAGTGACATATCAGAGATTGGGACATTGTCCTTCTAGGAAAAGTATAGTATTTAACTAATGGCCATTATTGTATAAGACTGTAAGTGATATGGCCATTCTAATTCTGTGAAATCAAGTTCATGTGTAATAAAGCTTGCCCATACCCACTGTGTACTTTTCTGAATAAACACTCAACATTTAAAAGAAAAGAGGGGAGCTATGGTGGCTCTGGCCAGTTGTCCTGGCGCTTGAGGAGGCGAGGCTACACGTTCGAGACCAGCCTGGGCAACATGAGAACCTCTCATTCATAAAAAAAAAAAAAAAAAAAAAAAAAAACAGCTAGAAAACATGAGTCTGGGGCTGAAATGGTGAAATTAGGATTAGTACTTCTAATTATAATTTGCATTTATCTATGTGGGATAATTAGTGATTTCATTACTACAACTTTAGGCTTTTCTGGACTAACGGTCCTCGTTCCTGGAGTAGGGATGAGGAAAGCTATTCTAACCAGCATCCTTGTTAAGGGTTCTACCAAATCCAAAACTGAGCAGCTGTGTGGTCATTTGAGTCTTCATGCTGGTAGACTGGCAGACAAAGAAAGGAATTACTATAATGGCAGGAACCCCAGTGTTCATGATGCTATAATGTGCTGCTACATAATGAAGACAGAAGGGATGCATCCTTTGTTCCTTCCGGAAATTTAGGGGATTCACTGGAACATATCATATTGCTTCTAAATAGTGACCAGCCAAGAGGGAAAAGCAACTTTACTATTATACTATTCCTTTGTGTAAAATATTTCAAAGAATGTACATTGCTCTTATCATTATAATTCAAAAACATATTTTACAGATGTTTAATGATAATGGTGTATATTAAACTTAATTTGTATGTTTTTCTAGATATAAAAATTTCTTTTACTACATCTATTAAAAGTTTATTCATTTTATTAACCACAAGGTTTGATTATTTTTACCAATACTGCTGTAACTATCACAGCAGATAATATGAAATGTAATCTAACATAATCTGTTCATTATTTCACCACTTCTAAGAATCACGTCTTATTTGAAGTTCTCAACCATGATTTAATACACAGTAACTTATTGGGAGCCTCACCTGATTTCCTGTTGCCTATTAATAATTAAAATGAATTAAAATAAAGTCTGAGTTTGTTTTCATCTAATGTTGTGTAATTATTTAATAGAAAACAAACAGGAAAGCCAAGGAAAAAAAATGACTCACCGGCAATTAATTATGTAGTCCATTGTGATACCTTTTGTACAGTTATTTAAAGCTAGTGAGTTACATCCAAATCCCAGCTCTGATATATAATAGCTATATGATTTTGGTGAGTTACTTATCTTTTTCTGAGATTTAATTTCCCCATTTGTAAAAATGACAACATGAAACCTGGTGACTATTTTAAGGAGTAAATGTAGTAATGTGTGTAAAAGCATTTAACATACTGTCTAAGGATAGGCCTTCAATAAATATCTAGTTATTTCCTTCCTATTTAACTGCATTTATGTCACTCTTCTTTCTTATTTTTCCAATTTTCTTTTGTGCAATTTAAATTTTGTGTTAATTATGGACTTAAATACATAAGTGATAGATGATATAACAAATTAACATCATTATCTAGATATATCATATATGACATATATAACTATATTTATATACACATATGCAAAATGAGGTTAAATATGTATATGAATATTTCCAAACTTGACATTATCTTGATATTTTGTCTTTTTCCCTGTGAAGGCAATTGACAAACACATATTCTGTTTCTTTTAATAGCATGCTACATGCTACACAGAACATAAATGTTCTGCATCTGTATCTGGGGCACCAAATCTTGAAGAAAAAAAAATATATTACTACAAAAATATGCTTTTATTTTTAGTTAACCCTTGTGTTTATTTGCTAGGACTGCCATGATAATGTACCACAGACTGGCTGGTTTAAATAGCAAACTTGAGTTTTTTCACAGTTTTGCAGACTAGAAGTTCAAAATTAAAATCAGCAGGGTTGGTTTCATCTGAAGGCCATGAGGGAGAATTTATTTCGTTTCCCTTCTTGGCTTACAGATGGCTGTCTACTCCCTGTGTCTTCACATCATCTTCCCTCTCTAGGTATGCATACTGTTACATATGTATCTGCATACAAGTTTCCTCTTCTTATAAAAACACTAGTCATATTGGGTTAGGGCCCACTCTAACGACCTCATTTTAACTTAATCATCTTTGTAAATATCCTTATCTCCGGATCAGTCACATTCTATGGTACTGAAGGGTTACTACTTTCACCTGAAATTTTCAGATGTGAACAAAAGTTCTCTGAAAAGGAATTTGGAGGAAAGAGACATTTTTTCACAGTGAAGAGTTTGCAAAACAGCCTTTAGTGTAAAAGGAAGGTGTATTCCACAGAACAAAGAGAGGGTTTAGGTTTTACAGCAAAAGTTCTTTCCCAGGTTCCCAATCAGGTCTTTTTATGCACATAAAGAATACAAGTGCTTAGTTCTAATTGGTAAATGCAGCTGACTTCTGATTGGTTGATGCAGCTGAGTCCTGATTGGCCAAAGCCAGTGGACTCTAAAAGTTCCAGGGATAAAATGGTGTGGGATTTGTGGGAGCTCAGAGTATGTTTGTAACCTTTACTCAGCACATGAGCATTTAGCTCTGTTTTTTTTTTTTTTTTTTTTGGGAAAGGGGTTTCGCTCTTGTTACCCAGGCTGGAGTGCAATGGCACGGTCTCGGCTCACTGCAACCTCCGGCTCCTGGGTTCAGGCAATTCTCCTGCCTCAGCCTCCCGAGTAGCTGGGACTACAGGCGTGCGCCACCATGCCCAGCTAGCTTTTGTATTTTTAGTAGAGACGGGGTTTCACCATGTTGACCAGGATGGTCTCGATCTCTTGACCTCGTGATCCACCCGCCTCGGCCTCCCAAAGTGCTGGGATTACAGGCGTGAGCCACCGCGCCCGGCCTAGATCTATTTTAAATTTAGGCCTAGTTACCACTCAGGATCCATTGTGAAGGATTGGCTCTTTCAGGTTCACATTTGTTCACACAAGAAACACTATTCTGCTCAAAGCAACTCAGAGGCCTCCAGCAACCTTTTCTATCTCATTTACCAACTTCTTATCTGATCTCTATAATAACAATTGCAACCATTGTCAATATCCAAAAACTAACAGAAAACAGCTAGACTATCAGAAGTTAACTTCTTCGGCATTTATACCTACAAACTAATCTAAAGCTGAATTCACTCTTCCTTATTTCTCCTGTTCTCAAAAAAGTCACCTTTCCAAGGAACGTTCATTCCTCCTCCTATACTAATTATCTGACTTTTCACACTGTCATGTCAAGACATGCTCCACTGGTACTCCTGTTCTTGCTTTTGTAACTTCTTCCCTCTTACGGGCTCCTTGTGATCACCTGTCTATGTACAATAACAAAATAGACTCTTTGGACCCTTTGATCCTGCCTATCTTCTGATCCAAGAAAGAACCTTGAAAGAACAGTTTACATATAAGACTACTCTCTGTCTCCCCAGACCACAATCACCTTTTAGTGCACTATGGAACTTCTGCCGCAATGTCACCACTGATACATCCCTGGCAAAGTTTATCATGGACACCTAATTACTAAGTTTAATGAGTCGTTTAATGACTTCATGTACTTTTTTAACCTCAGGCATATGACAATATTGATAACTCTTTTTCTCCGTAGTGTCCTTTGCTCACTCCTTTCCTTCAAGATTCTTAAGTGTTATATTTTCTATGAAGAATTTCTAACCTGTACATACCTTGCCTTCGTGTCTAGGGAAGACTGTACCAGTTCTTTTGTAGCACTATTCATCTTTTTCAAATCTCACCCCTAACTCTGGCACACATATTGTTCATCCACTAACCTGCACAATCCTTGAGGTGAGCGATCATGCATTACTTAGTAATTATGACTTTGTTTTACGGTGCTGGTCACCTAACACATAATCAATGAATATTTGTTGATTATATTGAATTAAAATACTCTTGTGGCCATTAATTCCAACATCTGTGTAATGAAAGTCTCTTTTCTACATTGTCCCATGGAGATGATGATTTATCCAATGTTTGAAGACTTTGTCTTATATATCTCATTTCTTTCCATTTGATTTCAATAGGTTGAAATATTACTCTCACCACACTCTTAGGTGGGGAATTCACAACTAGGGTATCATTACTAAGTCAAAATAAAAATTGTTGTAAAAGGAATATTGAAAAATAAGAGTTCCAAAAAAGGGTTATTAGAATTAGGAAGAGAGTTAATACAATATATGATAGAAATATAAGAAATATAACATATACACATTTAGCTTATGTATTAATTTATCTTCCCCAAAGACATGATTTCACTCACTTATTTAATCTTTACAAGAAACAAACATAGGTAGTTTAAGCTTATAGGACTTTGATATTAAAATATTTAGAAGTAAACCCTGTGGGCAATTAGGAACACTTTAGAATTTTCCATTCATTCCTCATTCACCACTATGCATTTGAACATAGGAAAAATGGCTTGAATGCCCAGACATCTGTGTATAAACTTCACTTTTGTTGTTTTTGTCATGGGTCTTCAATTTAATATCTCACACACTAAGAGATGTGTGCATGTTGTAAGAATAAATTAAAGAATTTTCAAGAGTAATTTTATCTAATTTAACTAGGCTCACTTCCAACCTCTTGTGAAATATAGAATCTAAACCACCAGGTAACATGTTACATGAGAAACTCTTGAGAAGACTGGGAGAGTTAAGACTAAAGAAAAGATGAATATGAGAAGAAAACAATGAGCACACTAAAATATCTAAGACATATCAAATCATACTCTGGAGATTAGGAATCAGAATTGGAATAAATATGTGAAAGTTACAAGGACACATAAACATCTCAACTTTACAAGAAGAAAGACAGTCAACAGGGTAAAACCTAACGTCGTTATAGTGGTGGAACTGAGCTAGATATATCTAGGTATGTGTGTGTGTGTATATATATATGTGTGTGTATATATATATATGTGTGTATATATATATATATATATATATACGCGCGCACACACACACACACGTATATACATATACACACACATACATATTTTTTTCTTCATGTCCCACCTTCCTCTATCTCTCTCAATGCCCTGGAGAAAATTCTAAATGGCTGAAAGCAGCAAAAGCTTCTTTGCCCACTGAATTTCTGGGTTCTGGCAATTAGGATATGAGCAAGAAAACAGGTGGAAGGAGAAAGAGATCAGAATATTTATACTCTGCTCCTCACCTTGTGGGGAGATAAGATATCATTGTGGGATCTCTCATCTGAAGGTCACAGCTGCATCCTTCAGATTGCAGGTAGCCCTCTCTGCACAGGCCTCTGTGTCTAATTCTGGGTGCTTCCTTTCCTTGTGACTTCCAGACTTGGGGGATTAGTGCCTTATTTTGTATGATCCCAAAGATACTGTGCTATTCAACATGATTTCCCTACACGCTCTCCACACCTTATAAATAGTCCCCTATTTATAGCTGCTCAAATTATCCCAAATTGCGTATGCCACATGTTTCCTCTGTGACATTGATTGATATAGTAACTCTTTAAACTTTTACTTATGTCAAGACCTTCACTTCAAAAAGAAAACTTTAAAAAATAACACAAATTCACAACTCTTTACTCATGGATCTAGCCAAGATGATGCATTCATAAATATACAGAAGATTTAGATAGCATTTTGCAGCTTTAAACAGAAAAATCTTTTGTCCAGTTGATCTTATCAAACAAGGAAATTAATATGAACTCAGATAATATCAACTAATCTAAGAGTCACACAAAACACAGCCTTTTTCTGAATATCTGATGGATGAATCATTGTTCACATGAAAGGCAAAAAATAAAATGTAATTCTCTCAAGTCTTTTGACCTTGGCTGATATTTCTGAACTTTCCAGCTACTAAATGACTTCTGTTATACTTAGAAAGCTCTTTTCCAATGGCTTCTCAAAAACCACTTAGAACCTTTTGACAAGTGTAAATTTGATTCAATGGATTTTACTCTAATAAAAAGACAATCTTACTTTTTTGCTTGTATTTTTAGATACATATTCATTACTTGATATTATCTCCTCATAGCCATGCAGGAGATATAATGCCAAAAGCAACACAATGAGTGAGCAGAGGCTTGAGATGAACCTGGCACTAGTAGAATTCAGGAGAACATTTTGAGACAGCATCAGAATGGAGGGCGGCCTTGCCTTGCCACTCACAGTGATTGCAAAAGGGATGTGCTATTGTTAACACAGATCCCATGAGAGGAAAAGCAGCTTTAGTGTCATTATGAGATATGGTCTCTTCTCAAGAAGAAAGAATAAATGCTAAGACAGGAAAGCTAATGACAAATGACTTATATTTTTCCAAGCCAGGCCGGCAATAGGATTGTGAAGTAGGTGAACTTTATATTTTACTTCTTGCCACATCTCCTATGAAGATCTCAGATTCTTTGTTGAGCCTTTTCTAATGCCTCCATTTAACTAATGTTTGCTTGCTTGTGCTACACTTTCAAAGCTAATTTCTTTAGCATTTAAACTTATCCCTTGGGTTTCAGCTGGGAAAGAATGAATGAGTATATTTACATTTTGATAGAGACTATTAAGAAAAACATCTTTGACACACCCACAAAAAATTCATTATTCGTAAAAGAATTAAAAAATATATTTTATAGAGTAGTGTGTACTACCAACGTTGTGCAAGGCCACACATTTCTATAAAGAACTCCATACATTTCTATTTAGAACTGTAATCCTATAGTTCGATGGAATATTAGAAAGTTTTCTCAGAATCCCTCATTCATCTAACTTCATTACACATATCAAGATAACTTTAGTAACATTTAATGAAACATATTTCAAAAGCTACAACAACGATTTAAAAGAAAAATTTTACCAACAATACTAAACATTAAAAAGTAAAAGCCACATTTTAGCAAAGCAAGGAAAACAATTTTGCAAGCTGTCTCCATCCTACAGAAGAATATTAGGTAGCAACACTTGACTAATTCTATCCTGTGATTGTGCAAAATTTACACAATTATGCTGTCAAATTTCTGCTTCTTCCTAGACAATCTTATGAAGTTAAGGCTCTGAAGAAAGGAATTTGATAAAGTTTGTATTATTCTTTATTTTTAATAATTTTTCAATATGCAAATATGTTTTAACCAGTGAGTAAGGTATTACAGGCCAAAAGAGTTTGCATTCTGCAAGAATGTAGAAAGAGCTATAAATACCTTTAGAGTAATGTAATTTGTTACAAGTGCTTCAAGATTGTACAAAGTGCTATAAGATTTCAAAAGAAGTGAATGAACATTCAAAGAAAAGAGATAAATACATAACTACATTTTTCTCTTCATTAAATACCCTCTAATTATGTACAACACTTCAAAGCAAGAAAAACATACTAAATTCTAATAAAGTTAGTCATTTATCATTATTGTGATTTTCACAAGTCTGATTTTCTCCATATTATCACTTAGATTTAATTAGTAAAAATGATTTACTTCTGTCTGCTGGACAATCACCAGGGAATTAATTTATCTCATGATGCTATGGTTTGGCTGTGTCACCACCCAAATCTCATCTTGAATTGTAGCTCCCATAATTTCCATGTGTCCTGGGAGGGACACGGTGGAAGGTAATTAAGTCATGAGGGGGGGTGTTTTCCATGCTGTTCTCTTGATAGTGAATAAGTATCACAAGATCTGATGGTTTTATAAAGGGGAGTTCCCCTGCACATGCTCTCTCTCCTGCCTGCCGCCATGCAAGACATGACTGCTCTTCCTTTGTCTTCTAACATGATCATGAGGCCTCCCCAGCCATGTGGAAATGTGAGTCAATTAAACCTCTTCCTTTATAAATTGCCCAGGCTCAGATGTGTCTTCATTAGCACCATGAGAACAGATTGATGCAGTAAATTGGTACCAGTGGACTGGAATGCTGTTGAAAAGATACTGAAAATGTGGAAAACACTTTGGATGGAATGCTTTAAAGGACACAGAAGAAAATAGGAAAATGTGGGAAAGTTTGGAATTTTCTACAGATTTGGAGGGTTCAGAAGACAGGAAAATGTGGTAAAATTTGGAACTTCCTAGAGGCTTGTTGAATGGCTTTGACCAAAATGCTGATAGTGATATGGACAATAAGATTCAGGTTGAGGTGGTCTCAGATGGTGATGAGGAATTTGGTGAGAACTGGAGTAAAGTTCACTCTTGCTATATAAAGAGACTGTTGGCATTTTACCCCTGCCCTAGAGATCTCTGGAACTTTGAGCTTGAGACAGGTGATTTAGGGTATCTAATGGAAGATATTTCTAAGCAGCAAAGCATTCAGGAGGTGACAGAGCATAAAAGTATAAAAAATCTGGGGCCTCACAATGTAGTAGAAAAGAAAACCCCACTTTCTGGGGAGAACTTCAAGCTGGCTGCAGACATTTGCATAAGTAATAAGGAGCCAAATGTTAACCACTAAGACAATAGGCAAAATGTCTTCAGGGCATGTCAGAGACATTTGCAACAGCCCCTTTCATCACAGGCCAAAGGCCCAGGAGGAAAAACTGGTTTCCTGGACCAGGCCCAGGACCCCCACTTGCCCTGTACAACCTTGTACATGTGCTCTGTATCCAAGCCATGCCTTAGATGTGCTCTGCATTCAAGCCATGCCTAAAAGGGGCCAGTGTACAGTTTGGGCATTGCTTCAGAGGGCACAAGGCCCCAGCCTTGGTGGCTTGCCTGGGGTCTTGCTTCTGCAAGTACACAGATGTCAAGAACTGAGGTTTGGGAACCTCCACCTAGATTTCCAAGGATGTATGAAAACTCCTGGATATCCAGCCAGAGGTGTGCTGCCGGGGTGCAACTTTCATGGAGAACCTCTGTTAGGGCAGTGCAGAAGGGAAACTTTTGGGACAAGCCCCCACAGAGTCCCAACTGGGATACTGCCTCGCAGAGCTATGAGAAGAGGACCACCATCCTCCAGACCCTAGAATGGTAGATCCACTGACAGCTTGCACTGTATGCCTGAAAAGCTGCAGACGCTCAATACCAGCCTGTGAAAGAGCCAGAAGAGGGGCTCTAACCTGCAAAGCCATAGGGATAGACTTACCCTAGACCATGGGAACCCACCTCTTATCTCAGCATGGCCTGGATGTGATACATGGAGTCAAAAGAGATCATTTATGAACTTTAAGATTTAAAGGCTGCCCTATAGGATTTTGAACTTGTATGGGACCTGCAGCCCTTTTGTTTTGGACAATTTCTCCCATTAGGAATGGCTGTATTTACCCAATGCCAGTACCCTCATTGTACCTGGGAAATAACTAACTTACTTTTGATTTTACAGGCTGATAAGTAGAAGGGACTTATCTTGTCTCAGATAAGACTTTGGACTATGGGCTTTCAAGTTAATGCTGAAATGAGTTAAGACTTTGGGAGACTATTGGGAAAGCATGATTGGTTTTGAAATGCGAGGACATAAGATTTTGGAGGGGCCAGAGATAGAATGTTATGGTTTGGTTGTGTCTGCAACCAAATAACATCTTGAATTATAACTTCCATAATTCCTGTGTGTTGTGGGAGGTACCTGCTGGGAGGTAATGGAATCATGAAGGCAAGTCTTTCCCATTCTGTTCTTGTGATCGCCAATAAGTCGCACAAGATCTGATGGTTTCATAAAGGGAGTTTATGAAATGCATATGCTCTCTCTCTCTCTCACCTGCCTCCATGCAAGAAATGACTTTGCTCCTCCTTTGCCTGCCTCCATGATTGTAAGGCAACCCCAGCCATGTAATGTCCTTTATATATTGGCCAGTCTTGGGTATGTCTTTAGCAGCAGAGTGAGCACACACCAATACACATGATTCATAAGAATTCCTAAAATAGCAGTGTACCACCAAGTAAATTACTAAATTCACATCGGTGCTAAAATGTTAGTAGTCAAATCCTAAGTTTGGAGATAAAATGAAAATATTATTTTATTCTGGTTCTTCTATCTAACATTATTATCTCAATTCAATCTAAATAAAGCTCCTTCTATCTATGAAAATAAAACATTTGTATCCCAGAATCGCTACTTGAATTTTATTTTCAAGATGCTTTCATGGTGCTACATACTTGTTTACTGATTAGTTTTTGTTCACTTTCTTCAGACAGTAGGTTAAGATACTGAGACAGTGGGGGAAGGAGGGGATGCAGATGGAGGGGGTCAGCTCACTTGCTTCTGCTGTAGTTCTCGGGGGAATGATTTAGTCATGTTCAAAATATCTACCTGTCAAATATGATAGTGAAAAAAGACATACTAATGGGCAGAGCATGAAGAGATTGCTAAGTTATTGACTCACTCTTCCCCACAATAGTATCCCACCAAGACAAATCCTTGAATATTCCTGTACATTGGTTTCAGCATTTGTATGTGGGCATGAAAGTACCATCTCTCTATCTCACTGGCTTGCTTTGATGATAATGTGCTTGTGGGAAATGCTGTATAAGAAGTCTGCATGAGACAATGTCAAGGAGGATATGTAAGTGGTGTTATTATTGCTTCCCAGAAATAAGTGTTTGCTTTATTCAGCAGTTAAGAAATAGGCAATGCTCATATAAACATAAAAACAAATCTTAAAAAAATATAGCATGACTAGAAATGTTTCTAAGGCAGTGCTAAAAAATTAGCCCAGCGATTTCAAACAGGAATTTATAGAAGTCTAAGAATTTTTATGACTATAAGAAAACAAAGACTTACTTAAATAGGATGACCCCCAGAACTGAGTAAATATCCCTAGAAATCCCTACTCAGGGAAAATGGAGACTGGGCTTAAACCCTGGAGAGATCAATTTCTATTCCAAAGTGTAGGGCAAGGACTCAGTTTCAATATGTATCTAAGAAAAAAGGTAAGGGGAAAATTTTTCTCTGCCCTTGATACATGAATAGAAATCATTTTCATTTACCTTTATACCTTACAAATTGAGAAACTGAATCATCCACCTTCCAGGGCCCTTTGCCCTTCCCCGGGGCTCTTCTTCCTGATCCCCTGATATTTCTCATAATGTATTACTTATAACAAGAGTTTGCTATTTTGGATGACCTTAGATACTTAAGAGGGCATGGATCTATATGTTTGATAATAAAATTAATCATAATTCAATTATATATTGAAAAATTGAGTCAGTAATTCTTTTTCTTATTGCTGATTTTAGCGACAGAGCAGCCAACCTAAAACAAAACACAGTTGAAACTAAGTCAAATGTAAAAGATACAAATTTCAACAAGGAGAAATTTTCTAGGAGATCAGAAAATCATGGTTCAAGAAAGCTAGTACAAAATCATTGCCTTGGATTTGCATAATTGATGTAGGTCCCAATAAAATACCATCTGCCTTTACTAAGACTTCTGATTTAGACAGCTTTAGCCTACATCCTGACACTGTGACTGTCAGGAGTGTACAATCTTGGACAGCTTTCTTAACATCAATTGCTTCTATCTTCTAGAAATGTTTAAATATAAAATAAAAGAATATGAGCACCATACTTATCATAATGTCTGGAACTTCACAATGATGGAATTAGGGGCTATATTTTAAAATTTCAATTGGACTTAATTGACTAGAAAAGAAGGAGGATATAGCAGGTGAAATGAATCAAATCAGAAAGACTATATAATGTCCGTTTCATGTTGGAACACCTATGACAGTGGTTTTTAAATATGTAGAATATTAGAATCACCAAAGTATCTTTTTGTTTAAAGATTTGTATTTGTGAGTTCCACTCTCAATGCTTTTGGTTCAGTAGCTATGGAATGCGACCTAGGATTCAATCTTCAGCAGCATGGGTATTCTGAACAACAGCTACATTTGAGAACCACTGAAATAAGGCCTGTGTAAAGATATAGTGAAAGATATACTTGAAAAATTGGGAGGCATGGTGAGAAAACCAGAAGGATTAAATACCAAGTAAAAGGGTGTGGACTCCACTTAATAAAGCATGGTTCACCATGACACATATTTTTAAATGGCAATGCCTTGGTAAACGCTTTGCTTTACTAAGATAAATTTGACAATAATAAGAAATAGATTAGGACAAGAGTAGACTTGAGAAAGACTACTCGGTATTCTACTTGGTTGGCTAGTTGGGCTAGTCTATGGGACTAATCCAAAAGAAAATTAGGAATGAGTAGGCTTCAGGAACTGACATTGAGCTTCATGCAAGATGGGAGCTAAGGATAAATGAGATGCATTTAGTTAAAATAGTCAAAACACACAGGGATGGAATGAGGGTCAAGAAACCCCTCTATTAAAAAAAAGGTATATTATTTAAAATAAACACAAAGCTTACAATTTAAATAATATTAATAAATTACTATAAATCAAAATAACTTGTGGTTTGAACCAAAATAGAATATAAAGTTAGTTAAATGGCTTCTTATTGGAAAGAGTATTGGGAGAGTGTGTTGCTCCTTGATTATGTTCATACACCACTTCTCCTTAAGTTTTATGCCTGGAATCCATTTCCTGGTGCCAGATGGGGATAGGAAGCATAAGCTGAGGATGGCAATCTTCATAGATTGAGAAGAAAGAGATTGGAATTAGGGATTTGGAGATGCTGAGGTGCTGGAATTTGTGTAGCAGAGGATTAGAAGGGTGCTACCCAGAGGGAGAACTCCAGAGCAGGGTGATCTCCTGGAATTCTTGGCTGAGTACTGACCTGTACATGCATGGGGTACAATTCCATATGACTTCAGAAAAAAGTCATCAAAAATCCAAATTCTGAACAATTCCAAGAGCTCACACAGAGCTGGGAAAAGTTCTTAATCACACCAGCCAAGAGTATGTTGACCTTGCAGAAAACAGCATTTGAACAGTCCTCAGAAGGTGTCAAAGACATGCAAAACAAGGCAAGGACAAGGGCCTACTAATTCTGCCAATAAAATAGAACAAGCCACATTTGGATTCATATAGTTTATTACTTACATGAAGAGTGAAATGGGGAGTAGCCAAGTGCCAGTTCTTCATAATTCCTGCCCCACTGACAAAAAAAAAGCTACAATGAAATAAAAGGGGCTTTGTAACAGTAATACGTGCTGTGTGATATCCCATGGCTGAGTAGCCAACTCTAGACTATAGCCAAGAGATTTCATAGTCTGCAGCTGCAGTCTAAGATGTCCAAGGCAGAAAGCCTCATGACCCATCAGAGCTTAGGAGACAATGAGAAACCTTCTCTCAAGACAGACATCCAGAGGAGATAGGAAGGGGAGTGGGTACTGGTGCTGAGGAGAAACTCATAAGCCTCCCATCATCACATTTGCTAGAGAATCATAAGGCATTCTGCAAAATTTCAAATGAGCTGAAGTTCCAGCCTTTGCCTGCCTGGTCTATGGGGAGATGTGTGAAGTTGTCAGGGTGTCAGAGGAAAGTCACTCCTCTACAGAAGACTCATACTTTGTTAGTGGTATTAAATTAGTCCTTGACAAACAATTTTCAGAATATACCATATTCAATATCAAAAGCAAGCCTTGAAACTGCCAACAGATTCCAAAGTAACTTTATTTTGTGCCAAAACACAAAATTGTTTTTAAAGAAACACAACAAAATCAATCAATCAACCATATAAAATTACAATATTTTGCATACTGTCAAAAATTACCAGGAAATAAGTAAAAAGCAGAAAAATTAATACCTAGGAGCTACATGAGACCCAGAAATGACAAACATGATGTAATTAGTATGAAAAGATCTTAAAACATGTAATATCAATCTTACAAAAATGTTCATGTAAAGAAAGAACATATGAAGGAAATAGGAAGAGAAATAGAAGATGTTAAAAAAGCAAATACCTAAATGGGACTGATGTGTCTCCACTCAAATCTCATCTTGAATTCTCATGTGTTGTGAAAGGGACCAGGTGGGAGGTAATTGAATCATAGGGACAAGTCTTTCCCACACTCTTCTTATCATAGTGAATAAATCTCACGCGATCTAATGATTTTAAAAAGAGGAGTTTCCCCCTGCATAAGTTCTCTTTGCCTTCTGCCATCTATGTAAGATGTGTCTTGCTCCTTCTTGCCTTCCACCATGATTGTGAGGCTTCCTCAGCCACATAGCACTGTATGCCCAATTAAACCTCTTTCTTTGGTAAATTGCCAAGCCTCAGGTATGTCTTTATTAGCAGCGGGAAAATGGACTAATGCAGGAGCTTATAGTAATGAGCAATAAAAAAGAAAATTTTGTTAGTAGGAATTAAGAACAAAGTGGGCCAAAATAAGAACAGCTCTGGTCTGCAGCTCCCAGTGAGATCAACACAGAAAGGGAGTGATTTCTGTATTTCCAACTGAGGTACCCGGCTCATCTCATTGGGACTGGTTAGACAGTAGGTACAGCCCACGGAGGGCAAGCCAAAGCAGGGTGGGGCATCATCTCACCTGGGAAGTGAAAGAGGTTGGCGAACTCCCTTCCCTAGCCAAGGTAGCTGTGAGGCACTGTGCCATGAGGAACGATGTACTCTGGCCCAGATACTACACTTTTCCCACAGTCTTCATAACCCACAGGCCAGGTTGTTCCCTTGGGTGCCTATGCTATCAGGGTCCTGGGTTTCAAGCACAAAACTGGATGGCCATTTTGGCAGACACCAAGCTCACTGCAAGAGTTTTTTTTGTTTTGTTTTTGTTTTAATACTCCAGTGGCGGCACCTGAAATGTCAAAAAGACAGAACTTTTCACTCCCTTGGAAAGGGGGCTGAAGCCAGAAAGCCAAGTGATCTAGCTCAGCAGATCCCACCCTCATGGATCCCAGCAAGCTGAGATAGACTGGCTTTAAATTCTCAGTGCCAGCATAGCATTCTGAAGTCAACCTGGGAAGCTCAAGCTTGGTAGGGGTAGAGGCGTCAGCCATTACTGAGGCTTGAGTAGGTGGATTTCCCCTCACGGTGTAAAAAAAGCTGCTGAGAAGTTTGAACTAGGTGGAACCCATTGCACTTCAGCAAAGACATGGTAGCCAGACTGCCTCTCTAGATCCCTTCTCTCTAGGCAGGGCATCTCTGAAAGAAAGGCAGCAGCTCCAGTCAGGGGCTTATAGATAAAGCTCCCATGTCCCTTGGGAACAGAGCACCAGAGGGAAGGTACAACTGTGGGCACAGCTACAGCAGACTTAAACATTCCTGCCTGCCAGCTCTGAAGAGAGCAGCAGATCTCTGAGCACAGCATTTGAGGTCTGCTAAGGGACAGACTGCCTGCTCAAGTAGGTCCCTGACCCCCAAGCCTGCTGACTGGGAGACACCTCCCAGCAGGAGTCGACAGACATCTCATACTGGAGAGCCCCAGCTGGCATCTGTCAGGTGCCCCTCTGGGACAAAGCTTTCAGAAGAAGAAACAGGCAGCAATCTTTACTGCTCTGTAGCCTCTGCTGGTGATACAGGCAAACAGGGTCTGGAGTGGACCTCCAGCAAACTCCAGCAGATCTGCAGCAGAGGGGCTTGGCTGTTAGAAGGAAAACTAACAAACAGAAAGAAATAGCATCTAAAGGTCACCAATATCAAAGACGAAAGGTAGATAAATCCACAAACATGAGGAAAAACCAGTGCAAAAAGGCTGAAAATTCCAAAGTACCAGAACTCCTTTTCTCCACCAAAAAATCACAACTCCTTATCAGCAAGGGAACAAAACTGGATGGAGAATGAGTTTGACAAAATGACAGAAGCTTTCACAAGGTGGGTAATGACAAACTCTTCTGACATGAAGGACCATGTTCTAACCCAATGCAAAAAAGCTAAAATCTTTGAAAAATGTAGGAGGAATGCCTAACTAGAATAACCAGTTTAAAGAAGAACATAAATGACCTGATAGAGCTGAAAAACACAGCACAAGAACTTTGGGAAGCATACAGAAATATCAATAGCCAAATCAATCAAGTAGAAGAAAGGATATCAGAGATTGAAGATCAACATAATGAAATAAAACATGAAGACAAGATTAGAGAGAAAATAAATAAAAAGAAACAAACAAAGCCTTCAAAAAATATGGGACTATGGGAAAAGACCAAGTCTACGTTTGATCAGTGTGCCTGAAAGTGATGGGGAGAATGAAACCAAGTTGGAAAACACTCTTGAGGATATTATTCAGGAGAACTTCCCCAACCAACCTAGCAAGACAGGCCAACATTCAAATTCAGAAAATACAGATAACACCACAAACATACTCAAGAAGAGCAATTCCAAGACACATTATCATCAGAGTCACCAAGGTTGAAATGAAGGAACAAACAGTAACAGTAGCCAGAGAGAAAGGATGGGTTACTCACAAAGGGAAGCCCATAAAACTAACATCGGATCTCTCTGCAGAAACCCTACAAGGCATAAGAGAGTGGGGGCCAGTATTAAACATTCTTAAAGAAAAGAATGTATAACCCAGAATTTCATATCCAGCCAAACTAAGCTTCATAAGTGAAGGAGAAATAAAATCCTTTACAGACAAGCAAATGCTGAGAGATTTTGTCACCAATCATCCCTGCCTTACAAAAGCTCCTGAAGGAAGGACTAAACATGGAAAGGAACATGGAAAGGAGGTAATTGAATCATGGAAGTGAGTCTTTCCCACACTGTTCTCATGATAGTGAATAAATCTCATGAGATCTGATGATTTTAAAAAGAGGAGTTTCCCTCTGCCTAAGTTCTCTCTTTTTGCCTGCTGCCATCTATGTAAGATGTGTCTTGCTCCTTCTTGCCTTCCACCATGATTGTGAGGCTTCCCCAGCCACATAGCACACAGCGCCAGTTACTGAAAAAACATACCAAATTGTAAAGACCATCAAGACCATGAAAAAATTGTGCCACCTAACAGGCAAAATAACCAGTTAGCATCATAATGACAGGATCAAATTCACGCATAACAATATTAACCTTAAATGTAGATGAACTTAATGCCCCAAGTAAAAGACAAAGATTGGAAAATTAGATAAAAAGTCAAGACCCATCCATGTCCTATACTGAGGAGACCCATCTCATGTGCAAAGGCACATATAGGCTCAAAATAAAAGATGGAGGAATATTTGCCAAGCAAATAGAAAGCAAAAAGAAAGCAGGGATTGCAATCTTAGTCTCTGATAAAACAGACTTTAAACCAACAAAGATCAAAAAAGACAAAGAAGGGCATCACAAAATGGTAAAGGGATCATCAATGCAACAAAAAGAGCTAACAATCTTAAATATACAAAGAAACTTAAGACTCCCACACAATAATAGTAAGAGGTTTTAACACCCCATCGTCAATATTAGACAAACCAGCGAGACAGAAAATTAAAAAGGATATTCAGGACTTGAACTCAGCTCTGGACCAAGCGGACCTAATAGACATCTACAGAACTCTCCAACCCAATCAAGAGAATATACGTTCTTCTCAGCACCACATCACACTTATTCTAAAATTGACCACATGATTGGAAGTAAAACACTCCTCAGCAAATGCAAAAGAATGGAAATCATAACAGTCTCTCAGACCACAGTGCAATCAAATAGAACTCAGTATTAAGAAACTTACTCAAAACTGCACAACTACCTGGAAACTGAACAACCTGTGCCTGAATGACTATTGGGTAAATATTGAAATTAAGACAGAAATAAATAAGTTCTTTGAAACCAATGATAAAAAAAGACACAACATATCAGATTCTTTGGGACACAATTAAAACAATGTTTAGAGGGGAAACTGTAGCACTAAATGCTCACAGGAAAAAGCAGAAAATATCTACAATAGACACCCTAACATCACAATTAAAAGAGCTAGAGAAGCAAGAACAAATAAATTCAAAAGCTAGCAGAAAAGAAAAAATAACTAAGATAAGAGCAGAACTGAAGGAGATAAAGGCACGAAAACCCCTTCAAAAAAATCAATGAACACAGAGGTTTTTTTTTTTTTTAAAGATTAACAAAATATATAGACCACTGCTAGTCAGACTAATAAAGAAGAAAAAAGAGAAGAATCAAATAGACACAATAAAAATTGATAAAGGGGATATCACCACTGTTCTCACAGTAATACCAACTACCATTATAGAATACTATAAACACCTTTAACCAAATAAACTAGAAAATCTAGAAGAAATGAATAAATTCCTGGTCACATATACCCTCCAAGACTAAACCAGAAAGAAGGCAAACCCCTGAATAGACCAATAACAAGTTCTGAAATTGAGGCAGTAATTAATAGGCTACCAACCAAAATAAAAGCCCAGGACCAGAAAGATTAACAGCTGAATTCTACCAGAGGTACAAGGAAAAGTTGGTACCATTCCACCTGAAATTATTCCAAACAACAGAAAAAGATGACCTTCTCCCTAACACCTTTAAGAGGACAGCATCATCCTGATACCAAAACCTGGCAGAAACACAACAAAAAAGAAAATTTCAGGTCAATATCCCTGATGAACATCAATGCGAAAATCCTCAATAAAATACTGGCAAACCAACTCCAATAGCACATCAAAAAGTTTATCCACTATGATCAAGTTGGCTTCATCCCTGGGATGCAAGGCTGGTTGAAAATACACAAATCAATAAATGTAATCCATCACATAAACAGAACCAATGACAAAAACTACATGATTATCTCAATCGATACAGAAAAGGCCTTTGATAAAATTCAGCAACGCTTCTTGCTAAAAACTCTCAATAAACTAGGTATTGATGGACATATCTTGAAATAATAAGAGCTATTTATGACAAACCCACAGCCAAATCATGCCAAAGGGCAAAAGCTGGAAGCATTCCCTTTGAAAAATGAGACACAACAAGGATGCCCCCTCTCACCATTACTATTTAACATATTTATGAAAGTTCTGGCCAGGAATATCAGGCAAGAGAAAGAAATAAATTGTATTCCAATAGAAAGAAAGGAATTTAAATTGTCTCTGTTTGCAGATAACATGATTGTTTAGAAAACCCATCATCTCAGCTTCAAATCTCCTTAAGCTGATGAGTAACTTCAGCAAAGTCTCAGGGTAGAAAATCAATGTGCAAAAATCACAAGCATTCCTATACACCAATAAGAGACAAGCAGAGAGCCAAATCATGAGTGAACTCCCATTCACAATTGCTACAAAAAAAAATACCTAGGAATACAACTTGCAGGAAATGTGAAGAACCTCCTCAAGAAGAACTACAAACCACTGCTCAAGGAAATAAAAGAGGACAAAGCAAATAAAAAAACATTCCAAGCTCATGGTTAGGAAGAATCAATACCGTGAAAATGGCCATACTCTCCAAAGTAATTTATAGATTCAATGCTATCCCCATCAAGCTACCATTGACTTTCTTCACGGAGTTAGAAAAAATGATTTTAAGTTTCATATGGAACCAAAAAAAGAGCCTGTATAGCCAAGACAATCCTAAGCAAAAAGAACATCATGCTACCTGACATCAAACTATACTACAAAGCTACAGTAACCAAAACAACATGGTATGGTACAAAAACAGATATATATATACCAATGGAACAGAACAGAGACCTCAGAAATAATGTCACACATCTAACAACCAACTAATTTTTGACAAACCTGACAAAAATAAGCAATGTGAAAGGATTCCTTATTTAATAAATAGTGTTGGGAAAATTGGTTTGCCATATGCAAAAAACTGAAACTGGACCCTTTCCTTACACCCTATACAAAAATTAACTCAAGATAAATTGAAGACTTAAACCTAAAACCTAAAACTACAAAAACCCTAAGAAAAAACCGAGGCAATAACATTCAGGACATAGGAATGGACAAAAAGACTTCATTACTAAAACACCAAAAGCAATTACAACAAAACCCAAAATTGACAAATGGAATCTAAACTAAAGAGCTTCTGCAGCACAGCAAATGAAACTATCATCAGAGTGAACAGGCAACATACAGAAAGGGAGAAAATTTTTGCAATCTATCCATCTGACAAAGGGGCTAATATCCAGAATCTACAAGCACTTAAACAAACTTACAGGGAAAAGAAAAAAAAAAAACACCAAAAGTAGGCAAAGAATATGAGCAAACAATTCTCAAAAGAAGACATTTATGTGGCTAACAAACATACGAAAAAAGAGCTTATTACCACTGGTCATTAGGAAAATACAAAACAAAACCACAATGAGATACTATCTCATGCCAGTTAGAAACATGATCATTAAAAACTCAGAAAACAACAGATGCTGGAGACGATGTAGAGAAATAGGAATGCTTTTACACTGTTGGTGGGAGTGTAAATTAGTTCAATCATTGTGGAAGACAGTGTGATGATTCCTCAAGGATCTAGAACCAGAAATACATTTGACCCAGCAATCCCATTATTGGGTATATACCCAAAGGATTATAAATCATTCTGCTGTAAAGAGACGTGCACACATATGTTTACTGAAGCACTGTTCACAATAGCAAACACTTGGAACCAACCCAAATGCCCATCAATGGTAGACTAGATAAAGGAAATGTAGCACATATACACCATGGAATACTCTGTAGCCATAAAAAAGGATGAGTTCATGTCCTTTGCAGGGACATAGATCAAGCTGGAAACCATCATTCTCAGCAAACTAACACAGGAACAGAA
>NW_022436946.1:8193728-8218449 GCF_009761245.1 Sapajus apella | reverse complement strand
GTGTGTGTGTGTGTGTGTGTGTGTGTGTGTGTGTCCCTAACAAGGGGAATTGTGACTAAAGAGAATGAAAAATGAAATAGAATCTTGTTTCTAAGCTTCAAGAGGATAGGAAGAACTCTGTAAGCTATAAAAAACCTACCTCATAAAAAAATCAAGAAACTTGAGGATTTTAACAGATTCAAAAAGGAGTAACATCTGGAATACAGAAAACAGGGCCAAGAGGAGATATATGTGAAATCACATTTCCTCCTTCTGGCTTCAAGGAAATATTTTATGCATTAGTTCTTCTCTGTCACCTTTACTTGACACTCTTCAACTCCTTAACTCCAAAATATTGTTATTTGAAAGGATTCCACCTTTAACCTCCACCATTCTTCACTTGATATGCTCTACCCAAATGATTGCAATTGCCATCTAAAAGCCCATAAGTCTCAAGACCAATTCTTTTCTCCTGTCTTCCAAGCACAAATATTCCAGTAACTACTGGGCATGTCCATCTAGAAACACCACACGTACCTTAAACTCAATATTTAAAAATTTGGAAATTATTTTCCCTTCTTCCTCCTATATACGTACTATTTTTAATGATATCCATGGCTCATCAAAAAAACACAAGCAAAAGTCATTCAATGTTCTTTTCTCTTCCTCACTGGCTGCATCTAATATGACATTAAATTCTGTTGGTTCTATCTCCTTAGTTATCTTTTATCTATACCCTCATTTCTAACTCACCAGTGACTGTCCTAATTCAGAAATTTTACCATCATTACTGTGAATGAACATCATGCAGTAACACAATAATAATCTTTCTAAGTCTCAAAGAAGATCATATGACTCTCCTGCTTAAAATTTTTCAAGGGTCTCCACTTCAGTTAAGATATTCCCAAACATCTTAGTGTAGGTACTTTGGGCATTACTTATTTAATGTACCACAGTGGCCAAATAAAACTCCATCCCTGAATACACACCTGATAGCTTATGTTTTCCCTCACCTGAAATACTTGACGCATATTTTTTATTCTGAGCAGCTTTTTCCTTCCCAGAGGTAGAGTTTATAGAAAGTCTTATTTTTCAACTTACCGTCACCAGGGTAGTATTTCTGAAACAATCTGAAACACTATTACCTCAATGGTCCCACATCCTTCTAATGATTAAAACCAAACTCCATTAGCAAAGTATTCAAAGTCTTTCACTCTCACTACTTGTTCTAAAAAATCCAGCTAGATGGACCTCCCTGCATTTCACTGAATGTAACTTGATTGATTTTATTCACAATGACCAAAAGATGAAAACAACTAATGTTCATCAACAAGTGTATGAATAAACATAACATGCTATAGTCAGACAACGGGATATTACTTAGAAAGAGAAAGAAACAAACTACTAATGTGTATAATAACAAGGATGATCTCAAAAACAGTGTAAGTGAAAGAAGCCAGAAATAGATGAATACAAATTCTATAATTCCACTTCTTTTAAGTTTGAGAATAAACACAATGTATCTAATAGAAAACACAATAGAAGTTGCCTCTACTCAGTGGGAGAAATTGATTAAAAAGAGGCAAGGACAAACTTTTCTAGGAAGATGAAAATATTCTATGTCTTGACTTGGTATGGGTTACCAGGACATACACATTTATCAAGACTCATTGAGCTGTACATTTAGAATGCACATTTGTGCGCTTCACCATACATAAATTAAATTTCATTTTAGAAAGAAAGTTATAAAAATGGCATAAGAAGAGTAATAAGAATAGCTGACATTTATTGAGCACTTGTTCTCTGCTAAAATTATTACTATCCTCTGTGCAGAATCTTCCAGCCCTTGCATTTAGATTGGTGGCATCTCGTATTAAGTGCTTCAGTGATGGTGGCTATTATTAAAAATACACAAAATATGCCTAAATACTTAGAGGATAAGGGTGTCATAATATAATCCTCTGGACAGTCACAAAATTACACCCTTTTCTCGCTCTTTTTTATCCAAATGAGGATAATATCATTGCAATGATACTATGTTATCACTCATAAGATGTTTTTATATCACGGCATTTTTTTTCAGTTTTTATTTTTAGTACTTCAGCTTGTGATAGCCACTAAAAACTTGATCTTTACCTTTATTTGCAACAATAAAATGAAAGCCTGACTAAAATTGAAGGGGTCAGGACAGTTAAACCAATTTTACTGGCTTTTATAAAAAGCTTAAAGGAATAACCTCCTAAGGTCGGAATGCCTTTTTCTCTAGAAAGGAAAAAGGCATCATAAAAGGACACTTACTGGGTTCATAAAATTCAAATGAATATATTATTACCAAGTTTCACAACATTAAAAGACAGATGATGAAAGAAGAAATGAAATACATGGAAGAAAATTGAAATTGATCATCAAAAATGTTAGGTATAAGAACCCTAGAAAATTCACTGGTAAACCAATTAGAATTACATTACAGTTCAAATGATTACCATAAAATCTAATAGTATTTAATATGAGATTTCATTTTTCTATTTTCCCATGTAAAAGACAGAGCTTAGTCAAGTATACTTAAAATTCTTGTCATTTATCAAGTGTCTGGTAGCCTAAAATAAATCAAACTCTGAAATGGTTATATAATACAGTTGCTCTGGTTAATCGGACTAATTTATGTGTCCCTTAATCATTTTTTATCGAGTCACACAATGAACAGAAAGCAATCATTTTTATCTATGATGCTAATCATCAGAGCCATTCTGTCTTTACATCTCTTTTGTAATCAGTTCTGTAAAATGGAAGCAGACACCAAATGAAGCTTCCATTGCTTATGTGACTGATATCAACTATAAAATATTCAAATAAACTGCAATAATCTATAAAATCAGACCTTCAGGTAGGCTATCAAAGAGCAAAATAAGTCCTTCTCTTCCACATCTGCAGCATTTGTCACTTTTGTGCTAAGTTAGTGATGCAATTATTTTTTAAGTACATGACTATAGTTTTTCTATACCTTACCCCACACTGCCTGACATTTTTAAGAAACACGATAACAATACTATTTCTACAATTACATATTTTATGCAACTGGACCTTATTTGATATAACAGTAAAAAATGATGAGCTTTTTAACATTAATAGACTATTTTTGGAGCAGTTTTGCTTTAGAGAAACACTGAACAGAAAGTACGGAGTTCCTATACATGTCCTCTTCTCTGTGTCCCCCACAGATTCCCTTATTATTAACAGCTTTCATTAATGTGTCACATTTGTTATAACTGATGAACCAATACTGATAGATTGTTATTAATTACAGTCTGTAGTTTACATTAGACTTCACTCTTTGTATTGTATAGCTTTACACATTTTAACAAATGCATAAAGTCATATATTCATCAATATTTTATCATAAAGAATAGTTTCAGTGCCCTAAAAATCTTCTTTACTCCACCTATTCATCCTCCCTGCAAATCTTTTGCAACCACTTATTCTTTTACTGCCACTATAGTCTTGCCTTTTCCAGAATGTTTCACAGTTGGAATCATGTAACATGTAGCCTTTTCTGACTGCCTGCATTTACTTAACAATACGCACTTAAAGTTCTTCTATATCTTTTCATGGCTTGACAGCGTCTTGTTCATAACTGACAAATCATCCATTATATGATTATACCACAATTTATCTGTTCACCTAGGACAGGACATCTTTGTTTCTTCTAAATGTTGACAATTATGAAAAAGTCTTTACCAAAATTTATACGAAATTTTTTTCTGTAGACATAGGTCTTCAACTCATTTAAGCAAATATCAAAGAATTCTACTGTAGAATCATAGAGTTTAGATTTACAAGAAACTTTCAAACTGTCTTCCAAAGTGAGTATACCACTGGGTTTTTCCACCAAATATTAATGAGAGTTTTGTGCTCCATATCCTCAACAGTATTTAGTGCAATCAGTGTTTTTGATTTTTGCCATTGTAATAGTAGTAACACTGTCATTGTTTTTATTTCAATTGTCTTGTGACATACAACGTTAAACATCTTTTTCTATATTTATTTGCACAAGATCATTTGAGTTTGTTGGTGAATTCTACCAAACATTTAAGGAAGAAATGGTACCAGTGCTCTATTATCTGTTTCAGAAAATAGAATCAGACTACTCTTGTTTTCTATGAGGCCAGCATTACTTTCATACAAAAACCAAATAAATAAATAACGAGAAAGGAAAAATGCAGACCAATATTTCTGATTGAACATAAATGCAAAAATCTTCAAAAAAGTATTAGTAAAGTCAATCCACCTATGCATAAAAATAATTATGCACCCTGACCAAATTGGATTTATTCCAGGTATGCAAGGCTGGCTTGATGTTTGAAGATCAACCAATGAAATCTATCATATTAACATGCTAAAGAAGAAAAATCAGATTCTCATATAAATAGATGCAGAAAACACATGTAACAATACTCCACACCTGACATCAGCCCAATTGTCCATAGAACCGATGTTTTAGGTTTCTTTTGAATAAACATAGAAATTGACTCCTCCAGTCTTAAAACTCGAGAAAGTTACATTTGTCTTATCTGAATTCCTTTCTCAGGAAACCAGCTATCAGGACTCCTAAATAATATCAAGAAACTGAAACTTACTGAGTCATCGTATCTGAACAATAGGACCCCAGACCCCTCATCCATCATGATTGCCTAAGTGATTACCTGTTGCCTGTTGACAACTCTTTGTTACTCCTCCCTAATTCCTGTGTTCCTGTATGTAGTTACATTTCTTGCCTGCTATATTAACCCCTGATTTTAGTTGGTCAAGGAGATGGGTTTGAGACTGATCTCCCATCCCCTCAGCTGCAGCACCTAATTAAAGTCTTCTTTGCTGGCATTATTCCTTGTCTCAGCGATTGGCTTTCTGTGTGGTGAGCAGCAGGATCTAGACTGAACCCTTGGCTCTTTAGTAGCACACCCATTGTCCATTGAAGACATTCTTCATCTTTGATAAAGGATTTATTATTACTATTTCTGGCATTTTATTTTGATTCTTTGAGTTACATCCCTCTCTGATATAATTTGGTTCCGTCACCACCCAAATCTCATCTCCAACTACAATTCCCACATGTCGAAGGGGCCTGCAATTCCCAAGTGTTGAGAAAGGCGGGTGACTGGGTCAAGGGAGCAGTTTTCTCCATGCTGTTCTCACGATAGTGAGTGAGTTTCCATGAGATCTGATGGTTTTATAAGTGTTTGACCATTCCTCCTTCACCTGGTCACACTCTCTCCTGTTGCCTTGTGAAGAAGGTGTCTGTAATTTTCCTGAGGCCTCTAAGCCATGCAGAACTGTGAGTCAATTAAGCCACCTTTCTTATAAATTACCCACTCTCAGGTAATATCTTTGTAGCAATGTGAGAATGGACTAATACAGTAAATTGGTACTGCAGAGAGTTGAGTACTCTAAAGATACTTGAAAATGTGGAAGCAACTTTGAAAGTGGGTAATGGGCAGAGACTAGAACAGTTTGGAGGGCTCAGAAGAAGACAGGAAAATGTGGGAAAGTTTGGAGCTTCCTAGAGACTTGTTGTATGGTTCTGATCAAAATGCTGATAGTGATGCAAACAATGAAGTCCAGGCTGAGGTGGTCTCAAATGGAGATGAGGAACTTATTGGGAACTGGAGTAATGGTGACTAAAGCTATGCTTCTAAAGTTCCACAGATCTTTAGGGCAGGGACAAAATACCAACAGCAAAGAGACTGGTGGTATTTTGTTCCTGCCCTAAAGATATGTGGAACTTTGAACTTGAGAGAGATGATTTAGGGTATCTAGTGGAAGAAATTTCTAAGCATCAGGGCATTCAAGACTGACTTGGATTTTTCTGAAAGCATTTAGTTTTATGCATTCACAAAGAGATGGCTTGAAATTGAATCTTATGTGTAAAATGGAAGCAAACCATAAAAGTTTGGAAAATGTGCAGGCTGACAATGTGATAGAAAAGGAAAACCCAATTTCTGGGGAGAAGTCAAGCAGGATGCAGAAATTTACATAAGTAACAAGAAGCTGAATCTTAGTCTCTAAGACAATGGGGAAAATGGTTCCAGGGCAGGTTAGAGATCTTGGTGGCAAACTCACCTACTACAGGTCTGGAGGTCTAGGAGAATAAATGATTTTATGGGCCAGGCCCAGGGCCTTCACTACTCCATGCAGCCTCAGGACATGGTGCCTGCATCCCAGCCACTTCAACTCTGGTTATGGCTAAAAGGGGCCAAGGCATAACTCAGGCAGTTGCTTCAGAGGGTGCAAGCCCCACATCTAGGCAGCTTGCATGTAGCTTTGGGCCTGCGAGTACACAGAAGTCAAGAATTGAGGTTCAACAACCTCCACCTAGATTTCAGATGTATGGAAATGCCTAGATGTCTGGGCAGAAGTCTGCTGCAGGGGTGAAGCCCTCATGAAGAACCTCTGCTGGGGCAATGAAGAAGAGAAATTAGGTGTTGGAGCTGCCACACAAGTCCTGACTAGGGCACTGCCTAGTGGAGCTGTGAGAAGTGGGCCACTATCCTCCAGACCCCAGAATGGTAGATCCATCATCAGCTTTCATTTTGTGCCCGGAAAAGCCACAGGGACTCAATATCAGCCTCTGAACGAGCTGCTCAAACAAAAAGAAATCTCAAAGCTCGAAAATGATCTCCTTTGACTCCATGTCTCATATCCAGGGTGCACTGAATGAAGGGGTGGGCTCTTCTTTCAGTGTGCCCTGGATATGAGACATGGAGTCAAAGGAGATCATTTTCGAGCTTTGAGATTTAATTACTGCCCTGCTGGATTTTGGACTTCCATGAGGCCTGTAGCCCCTTTGTGCTGGCCAATTTCTCCCATTTAGAATGGGATCATTTACCCAGTGCCTATACCCCTATTGTATCAAGGAAGTAATTAACTTGCTTTTGATTTTACAGGTTTATAGGTGGAAGAAACTTGCCTTGTCTCAAATGAGACTTTGGACTTGGGCTTTTGAGTTAATGCTGGGATGAGATAAGACTTTGTGGGACTGTTGGGAAGGCATGATTGGTTTTGAAAAGTGAAAAACATGAGATTAGTGAGGGGCGGGGGTGAAATGATATGGGTTCAGTTCTGTGTCCCCACCCAAATCTTATCTAGAATTGTAATCCTTACATGTCAAGAGAGAGACCTGTAATACCCATGTATTGAGGGAGAAAAGTGATTAGATCATGGAGGAAGTTTCTCCCATGCTGTTCTCATGTTAGTGAGTTCTCAGGAGATCTGATGGTTTTTTAAGTGTTTGACAGTTCCTCCTTCACATACTTAAACTCTGTTCTACCACCTTGTGAAGAAGGTACCTGCTTCCCTTTCTGCCATGATCATAAGTTTCCTGAGACCTCCCCAGACATGCAAAACTGTGAGTCAATTGAATCTCTGTTGTTTATAAATTACCTAGTCTCAGGTAGTATCTTTATAGCAGTGTGAGAACAGACTAATATACTCTCCTATCATCATCCATCCATTCTTGCATATTGTCCACTTTTCCCATTAGTGTCCATAGCATATTAATCATAGCTATTTTAAATTCCCAGTCTAACCATTCTAAAATCTCTACCACATCTGAGTCTTGTTCTAATGCTTCTTTCATTTCTTCACCTTGTTTTTTTTTTTTTTTTTTTTTTTGCTGTTTTGGTATCGCTTGTCATTTTTTGTAGAAAGCTAGATACAATATATCAGATAAAAATAAACGATATAAACAAGTCCTTAATGTGAGGTATTACATTAATCTGACTAGGAGTTAGATTAATGTATGTCTGCCGTTTGCTGTAGCTATGCTGTTAGAAGCTAAATTTCATCCAGTGTTCTTCTTTGGATTCTACTGTTGTCTTTGGGTTTCTGCAGAGACTTCTTCTTAAAAAGGGTCTGAGACTTTCAGTTATTTCTGCAAATTGTAATCCCTTGTTATTATATAAGAACCATATTGGTGTGGTGTTAAGGTGTGTGGGGAAGTGGAAAGCAGCATTCTAAAATCCACGTTTGGTCTCAGTCTGTACACAGCCTACGACCCTGGCTGTGTCCTTCACAAGTGCTTCTCAGCTATTTTCACCCACTTAGGTGAGACAGAAGCTGGAGTGAGATGGAGTTGATATTTCCCTTCCCCTGGGTCAGTTAGGATCTGGTAAAACCCAAGTGAGTTAGGCTCTGGTGAAATAGTGTCTCTCGAGGGAAGTCATTTGTTAAAGAGAGCAAAGTGCTCTAGATGTCCTTCAAAATTACTCAAATTTTTCTGCCCCTCTCAGAAAGCGAGGTGCTTTTTCTCCAATCTTCATAAGCCCTTAATGTGAGGTGTTATGTTTATCTGTCTAGGAGTTAGTCTTTGTTTGTTATTTTCTGTAGCTGTCATGTTAGAGACTACATTCCCGCTAGTGTTCTTGTTTTTGCCTCCACTGTTGTCTTTGGGGTTCTGGGGATACTTCTGAGTACCTGATGGGGTTCCTAGAGGTAAAATTTACAAAAATGCACTCTGCCTCCCCAAAAGAAAAGAAAGCTCAGGCCTCCAGTAGTTTTTCTTCTGCCAAGCTAACCTAGGCTGTCTTTTAGCCATTAGTCAATTACCCCTTAAGCATTACTATCAGATCTGGCAGTATATTCTGCAACTCATAAACAGTACTCCCTCCATTTGCTTGCCTCTTCTGTTTTGGGGGCAGTGATTTGCTTTGTAATATCAATTCTCCGAAGAATCTTAAAAGAGTTATTAACTTTCAGTTTGTTCAGCTTATCTTGCTGGGAGGATTTCTGCAACCAAGCGGCTTGGTTTTAAAATCTATTTTAAAACTTGTTTTCCCTTCTCTCTCATCTTAGACTTAAAATGTGCTTTGAAACTCTTTGTTTCCCTCCCTTCCCACCAGGCACTCCTTTGCACTGCACTAACTTATTTAAATATGTGCTTGCTCAGAAATTTTAGGGGATAACCTTGAAATATACCAGGCAGGAAGACTAAGCAGCATAGTCTCCCCAGATATGGATTACCTCAAGGCAATTAATCTACAATGTGGCCATTGTCAAGACGGTGCCAGCCCACACTCCAGTTGGACAATAACTCAAGATAGCCACTGCAACAAAACACAGAAACCCTGTAACCTGCCCAACTCCCACATACTTCTGATGCCAAGTTTCTCTTCTTAAACCCACTCACTTGCCTACAATTTTGAAATTATTTTTGGTAATTTTAATAACAATGGAAATGGCATAAGCCTGGCCATTTTCCAACTGCTAGCATTTGAATAAAGTTGCGTTGCTTTCTCCAAACCTCAATTTTTGTATTTTGCATTTCGAGCAGCAAGCAGCCAGAGCTAAGTTCAACTACAAATTTGGTACTCTGTGTGAGGAGTAGGGCATTCAGATAGTTTAGCCTCCCCATGTGAAAAACTGTCTGCCTGGTTTCCAACAAGTAGAGCAATTGGCTATAGCAGTGTGCCAGGGCTTACCCACTTACACTACCAGGCAGGGTGACTGTTGCTCATAAATTCCAGCTGTTCATGGCTAGCTGATTCTGTGGCTGAAAATCTGGGCATCCACTCAGCAGCTACCAAGATGTTTTTGTCTTGGGTATCTTTCCCTCTTCCTCCTTCACCCCAGCCCCAGTGGCATCAGCTGCATGCAATGCTGTGCTGATGCAGGGAAAGTGACATCTGGGAAATTAATGGGGTTCAAGGTTTGGTAAGTCAGTCAGTGCACCTACGAATCCTCTGTCTCTGACGCATGGACTTTATGTGCTGTTTGGACTAGCATGGATCGTTCATAGTGCCATTTTTGGCTTATATGCCACTTGGGCCTTGCATGAGTCATCTATCATGCCTTTTGGCCTTGAGACAATATTTTAGAACTTCCCACTCAATTTTTCCCTTTGTGGGAATTGATTTAGGAGTGCTCTGTCTATTTGAATTCAATTGTGCTTGTGTCCGCATTTATATTTGTGTCTGTTTCAATTTCTTACTGTAAAAGTGATTGGTATGGTCTTTATCCCATCTGCAGGTTCAGGTCCCACCAGCCGAAATGAGCCTGATTTTCTGAAAGCAGCAAGATATTTCATGCCTCTCCTTGTTCGGAGAAGAACAGGTCTCACCATCCTGTCTCCTGACTTTATTACCCTCTTTCGGACTTCAAACTATTCCCCATACTTGTGTTACAATTGGTGGGAGAGGAAGAGGAAATGTGTGAGCTTTTCTGCAGGCAATCTAGACTGACCTGGAATCCTGTTGGTTGCTCCCTGTGTTAGTTTATGTAAGAAAACAGGATCAGTAGTACCTGGGTTCAGTCCCTGCATGATCCTCATTCTAACCCATTTTCTCTTTTTGTTTGCTTAATTTGTCACTTTATCTGTTGTCCCTCTGTCTCATTTCACTGGGATTTCCCAGGTATAAGAATTAATCTACACCCTGGCCATTGTCAAGATGATGCCAGCCCACAGTCCAGTTGGACAATAACTCAAGATAGCCGTCAGAACAAGACACAGAAACCCTGTACCCGGCTCCACTCCCACATACTTGGACCTGGTATAAGATTGAAGTATTAGGAAGGGCTGTGCAGACCATTACCAACCACTGGCCTACTTGAGGAACTCGCTCTTTGAAATCTTTGGCTGTTGTGGCCACGTGACATGCTCACTGAGACTGTGAATGGCATTATATACACAATGAGTTCCAGACTAGAGGAGTTCATCCAGCCCCTGGGCCTTTGATCGAGGAAGAACTCAATACAGAGACAAAGTTGGTGGCAAAGTTTCCACTCCAACTGAAAAACCCCCTGGGGCATATCTTGGCCAATTGGAAGGCCTATAGGAATAAGCCTATGACTAAAAAGAAAATGATTTCTTATTATAATACCACCTGGCCTTTGTATAGACTGGATGATGATGCGTATTTGCCTCTAAACTAAAGACTTCAACATTATACCCTGTTACAATTGGAGTTGTTCTGTCAAAGGTTTGAGAAATGGGGAGAAATACCTCATGTAGATGTTTTCATGCTATTGCATAACCAGGACTCAGGTCATTAGGGGTGGGAGTAGCTATACAAAGAGATGAGAATAAAGCCCTTTCCAAGCAAGACACAGAGATCAGGAAGAAAAGAATGATGAGGAGATGGGCCTCTTAAATGCTTTGAATCCCCTTCCTCCAGCCCAAGCCACTTAGGTGGCTGCTCCAGCCTAAGCTGCCTCAGTGACACCATTGGAAGCCCTGGACTGGGAAGAAGGGGCAACAGCCTCAACTCAATAGAATGAAGGGATTGGAATGTTCTTCTGCTCTAAGACCTGACAGGGCACCCAATGGCCTTACTGTTACTAGGGCAGGGCAATATCCAATGAAACAATGCCCACCCACAGACAACAGTGCAGTCTGCTGGAAATTATTGAAATTATAGTCTGTTTTCTGCATCTGACTTGCTTAATTGGAAAAGCTCCAATCCACCCTTTAGAGATGACCCACAGAACTAATCTCCTTGTCTCTATCTTTGCTACCCACCAGCCCACCTGTACAGCCCCTCTTAAACAGACTTTTGACTGTGGATGAGAGAAGGCTGGTGATAGATAAGCTAAATAAGGAGGCTCAGCACCTTCATCAGAAAAATTCCAACAGAATTCCCAACCCCACTTGGACAACTCCATTTGTGGATCCCAATTGAAACCCCAAAAATGGGGATATGGTCCCACTGGGGATGATAAAAGACATGTATCCTGGAAGGACTTAAAAAAGAGTTGTCAAAATGGAATAATTTGAATAAAATTCAGACAGCTATCCAAAAGACAAATGAAGACCCTTCTGATTTCTTAGAGCACACTGACAAAGCTTACAAATAAACATACAGATATTATATACAGATATAAACTAAGAGGCTCTCAAAAATTTGAGGATGATAAACATGACCTTCATTCAACAGAGTGCCTCTGTCATAAAGAGGAAACCAGGGAAAGAAGACAGGGCACTTGGTATAAACGCTTTGCATTAGGTTGCTCTTGTACTGCTGTGAAGGAATACCTGAAACTAGATAATTTATATTTAAAAAAAAAAGAGAGAGATTTTATTGGCTCATGCTTCTCTAGGCCATACAAGAATGGCACAGGCATTTTCTTGGCTTCTGGGGAGGGCTCAGGGAGCTTTTACTCATGGCAAAAGGTGAAGCAGGAGCAGACACATCAACACAGTGAAAGCAGGAGCAAGTGAGAGGTGGTAGGTGCCACATACTTCAAACAACAAGATCATGTATTCTCTACCACAAGTATAGCACCAAGCCATGAGGAATTTGCTCCCATTACCAAAGCACCTCCCAACAGGCCCCACCTCCAGCACTGGGGATTACATCTCAGCATGAGATTTGGAGAGGACATCCAAGACATATCACTCTCCCAGTTGGTTGATATTGCCTTCAGGATATACAATACTAGGGAAACTGAAAGGCTAAAGCTAGACACAGTAAATTTAGAAACTTTGGAAAAAAACTCATGCCAAAAGAGGGAGGCGAGGTGGTCAGAGCATGGCCTTGGGTAGCAACCAATGTGCCTACATAAGGAAGGAGGCCACTGGAGATCTGACTGCCCCCAAACTAAGGAAAGGACAAAAGAAGGGGTTGCTAAGAATGAAGTTTGAAGTAGATGATAGAACAGTACTATGCTTCCAATAATCAGAGTGCCTCTAAATCTTTCAGAGCCAGTTAAAATTTCACCACAGGATCCCTGGGTAAAACGACAGTGGGACACAAGCTGATTGTTTTTTTTGTCAATATGAGCACACATTATTCGATTTTAAACATGACAGAAGCAAAAAGCCCAAAAATGACAGTAATCTTGATGGGGTTTGCAAGAAGAATGCAGCAAAAGGTTTTCTTACAACCATTAGAATGCTAACTAGGGTCTTTGGAGTTGAGGCACAGTTTCCTTTCTATGCTAGAATTCCCTATCCCATTGCTGGAATGAAACTTGCTTTGTAAATTAAATGCGTAAGTGACTTTTTCCCCAGAAAAGCAGCAATTATGCCTACAGGTCCCACTGAAACAAGCACTGCAGCTGCAGATACTAACCCCAACAAAGAGAAGAAACCATTACTCTGGAAAGCAACAAATGAGTGAGCAACTGTGTACTGGCAGACAGGATCCCTGGCCAAGCTAAGAATGTGCTGCCTGTACATACAGAGATAAAAGAAGGAATTAAAATACCTTGGATAAAAACAATCTCCATTAAAATGAGAATCCTTCAATGGGATTCAGCCTGAATTGCAAAAATTTCTTTTAAAATGGGCTGATTCATCCCTTCAGATCTCCATATAACACTCCTATTCTGCCTGTGAAAAATCCCCACTTGAATGAATACCCTGTTGTACAGAATTTAAGAATTATTAATGAAATTGTCCAGTATATTCATCTGACTGTGCTTAACACATACACCCTATTGAATGTCATTCCCAGAAACTATAGATGGTTTTCAGAAATGGACTTAAAGGATGCCTTCTTTGTATCCCATTTGAAGTAAAGCCCCAACCGCTATTCATCTTTGAATGGCAAGACCCAGAAACAAAAGCAACTTTCAGCACTGTTGGACAGTGTTACTTAAAGGTTTTAAAATCTTGCCGACCCTTTTTGGTGAAATACTGGCAAGAGACTTAAAAAATTTGCAATTAGATGAGGAAGTCTGCTACAATATATAGATGACTTGCTGCTAGCAAGCTCAAGCTATGATAAATGCCTGGCCAACACCATCTTGGTTTTAAACCACCTGGCAAAATGCAGACATAAAATGTCTCCTCAAAAGGTCCAAATCTATAAACAGTGATATATCTAGGGTTTCCATTAAAACAGGGAAAAAGAAGCCTGATTTCAGACAGGAAACAGGCAATAGCAGCCATAAAGTCCCCTGAAAACAGGAGGCAATTGCGGGGATTCTGGGGTATGGCAGGCTTTTGCCAAATTTGGATCCCCAACTTCACACTTATGGCCAAGCCCCTCCATGAAGCCCTAAAAAGATTAGATTTTCAAACCCTGCACTGGATGGCGGAATGCCAATAGACATTTGACACTATTAAAGAAAATCTAGTGTAAGCCCTGGCTCTGGTATTGCCAAATCCCCAGAAGTCATTCAAGCATTATGTACAAAAAGCAGAATAGAGGGTTATGAATGCTATTCCAAATGTTGGGGACACCTCACAACCTATAGCCTATTTTTCTAAACAATTGAATCAAATGACTAAAGGATGGATTCCTTCTATCTGGGCAGTGACTGCCACCTGTGAAATTCTGCAAGAAAGTTTAACCCTGGGACAGCCCATCACCATGTTTGTGCCTCATCAGGTGCTAATTTTGCTAGAAAAGAAGGAAGGCTACCAGCTTATTGCAGAGCAAATGGGTAAATACCAGGCCATTCTTCTGGAGGACCTAAATATCACCTTATAAAGCACCACAGCCTTCAATCCAGCCACCTTGCCTCTGGTCACTGATCCTGATCAAGAACTGAAACACAATTGTCTAGAAATCCTTGGTGTGGTTTACTCTAGCAGGTGGACCTGTCAGATGGACTGACGATCACTCCAGACTGGGAGCACTATACTGGTGGAAGAAGCTTCATAGAAGATAGACACCAAGACACCAAGGTATGCAATGGTGATCACAGGTAAGGTAATAGAGGCTCGTGCCCTTCCTGCTGGCACTTCAGCACAACTGTGCTGATTGCTCTCACCAGAGCTTTGGAATTGTCCCAGGGAAAGCGAATAAACATTTACACTGGCTCCAAATATGCCTTCATGGTGATACATGTCCATGGGGCTATTTGGAAAGAACAAGTCCTCTTGATCTCAGGAAATAAGAACATTAAGGCATCTGGTGGAAATCCTTTCCCTTCTAGAACCAGTACTCCATCTGTTCAGGTCACCATTAAAAAAAAAAAAAAAAAAAAAAAAAAAAAACCAACAACAACAAAAAAACAGGGCATCAAAAAGATGGTTCCCAAATAACCAAAGGGAACCAAGCAGCCAACAAAGATACAAAGTTGGCTGCCTGAGAAGCACAAGTGCTTGGGGGCTCTCATACCTCTTTAGACTTACCAGACTCGGGTCTCACTATACTAAGGAGGATGAAGAGTGTGCCCATGACTTGGGGTTACCTAACGCAGACCCCAGTTCACCTCGGAAGACTACACTCATCGGGTGATAAGGCTCCTGAGACCTTGGTTTATTCAATTCTCAAACATTTACATTTACATCCATTATGGGAGGGATACCTAAGTTGACTTAATATGGCCCTACCTCAAAGGGCCACACAGTTGGAGAACCATCCAGAAAATCACACAAGGATGTTACCTTTGTACAAAAAATAATCCCAAAACTGAACATAGTCCACCCAAGAAAGGAATTCAACACCAAAGGCTGAATCCATTTGAAGACTGGTAGGTTGGCTTCACACAGAGGCCCAGAGCAAGTGAAAACTATAAATGTCTACTTAGTGTTTGTAGATGTGTTCTCAGGATGGATTGAAGCATACCCCCACTGAGTCTGAAAAGGCCACAGAAGTAGCAAAAGCTTTGCTAAATGAAATAACTCCTAGTTTTGGACTTCTTTGTTCTACATAATGTGATAGAGGTTCTTCTTTTGTTTCCAAGATTACCAGGAGGATAAGTCAAGCATTACAGATGAAATGGAAATTGCATTCATCATGGAGTCTACAGTCAACAGGAAAGACAGAAAATAAACCAACCTTTGAAAAAAATGGTAGCTAATCTCTATCAAGAAATGGATTTAAGTTGGGGTAGGGTCATACCCATTGCCTTCATCAGAGTAGTGCCCTGAAGCAGTCTAGGTTAACCCCTTTTAAATTTGTTTATAGAAGTCCCTTCCAAACTTCCTTCCTGGGAATCCCACCTTTAGATGTAGGAGGTGAGCCAAGACTTAAACAATAAAACGACAATTAGGGGAGACACTACTAACTATGCATCAGTTTTCCCTTTCCAGGTCTGCATATTCCGCAGACAAGCCTCTTCACCCTTTCTACCAAGGAGATAAAGTGCTGCTGAAGTCTTGGAAAAACAAAGGACAAGACCAACAGCTGCTGAAAAGTGGACAGAATCTGAACATACTGCTAGCTCATTAGTGAACCTGTCTGGAGGTAAGCCATGGATACATCATATTCACATGAAGGCTGCCCCTTCTCCACCTCAGGTAACCAACCTGCTTGGACCTGTGAGTCAGAGAGAGACCCAAATTATTTCTTAGAAAGAGCCTTGAAAATAAGTAGAAACCTCTTTCTTTGCTCTCATAAAATAAAGCTCTTATTAGTTTTTATCATAATAAATGAGTTTTTCATGCCCACTAAAACTAGTAATTTTTTTCCTGCAGGGGCACAACACTATGCAAACAGTTTACAACAAGATAATTTGCTGAATCTCTGAACCACTGAAAACATTCATTAAAATTCTTAAAAATATGCCAGGCACTGTAGCTCATGTCTGTAATCCCAACACTTTGGGAGGTCAGCGTGGGAGAATTGCTGAGCCCAAGAGTTCAAGAGCAGCCTAGGCAACATGGCAAGCCCCTGTCTCTATGGAAAACTTTAAAAATTAGCCAGGCATAGTGGTGCATGCCTGTTGTCCCAGCTACTCAGGAGCCTAAGCCGGAGAATCACTTGAGCCAGGAGGTTGAGGTTTTAGTGAGCTTTAGTCACACCACTGCACTTCAGCCTGGATGACAGAGTGAGACCCTGACTCAAAAAACAAAAGTTTTTAAACAATAGGGTGGTGTGATGGCTTACACAACCAGAATCAATGTGATAATTGGCCAATTAATAAAACTCTCAGCGATTCCAGACATGGGAAGCCTTTCTCAATGAATATCACATAAGAATATGTGAATAGCTGATAATCACTTTGCTACTAAATCTTAAGATAAAGTCTAGCAGTTCTCACTGTAAAGAAGTTTTTCTTCATATTTGGGATGATTTCATTTGGTTGACATCAACTGCAGGACAGTTGAGTCAAATAGCTCCTCTATACTGGAAGCATTGAAAGGATACCTGTGACTCCAGGCCCAATCTTATTTGAATCATTTGAGCTTGATTTCCCAAGAACACTGTTAGCATACCATAGTTTTGCAAGCCACAGATTTGTTTGCCACAGATTGGTCTCAGTGTTCTGGCTTAAACTGGTATGATTCCAATGGCACCATATGGTTGTGTGGCCCAAACCTCTTACCTTTGTTGCCACTGGAATGGCTAGGACAATGTACTTTACCTTTCCCATGGGTGCAAGAGTAATGGACAAAGTACACTGACAAACTTGCTAATCTCCCACAGCCTAATTAAGAGATGGACCAGATCCATTTTTTACTGGTATGACCATTTGGCTTCAATCCTAATGCCATTAGCATGGATTGAAGATGTCTTCCGATATGTAGAAACCCTTACAAATTATACCTGGTGGGCTCTCAATGACAGCCTCCAAAGTATCTCCTTAGTAAACTCCAAGATGACCTATGTGCAAGAAGCTGTTCTGCAGATCTGCATGGCTTTGGATTTCTTTGCTGCACAAAGAGGACCTTGTGCCATTATTAAAACTGAATACGGTGTATATACCCCTGGTAACTCAGGGAACATCTCTATGCCTCTAGGATATGTACGAACAAATTAATGCTATGTCTGACCCTGTGATGTCACTAGACCAATAGCTATCTTACTTGTTTGGGTTAAGAACTTCTTGGTGGAAAAAGCTGCTCATAATTCTGGCTATGATTTTAGGAACAGGTGTGATTCTTTGCTGGGGATTATACTGTTACCATACATTCTGTAAGAATGTGTGGGTTCATGAGTCATCCAACAGATCTTGCCTGTAAGTCCAGGTACTCAGGAATATTTTCAAATCCAGGTAGACTGGTTCCATTCCAATAACCCCTGATTACATCCTCATCTACGAGGAAGTAGCTAGATTGAATACATCACCCAATTTCTAAAGAAATAGAACAAAATTCGTAAACTGTCTGTTCGTATCCTTCGCCCACTTTTGAATAGGCTTATTTGTTTTCTTCTTGTAAATCTGTTTTAGTTCTTCGTAAATTATGGCTATCAGCCCTTTGTCGGATGGGTAGGCTGCAAAATTTTTTTCCCATTCTGTTGGTTGCCAATTCACTCTAATGACTGTTTCTTTTGCCATGCAGAAGCTGTGGAGTTTGATTAGGTCCCATTTGTCTATTTTGGCTTTTGTTGTCAATGCTTTTGGTGTTTTGGTCATGAAGTCCTTGCCTATGCCTATGTCCTGAATGGTTTTGCCTAGATTTTCTTCTAGGATTTTTATGGTGTTAGATCTTATGTTTAAGTCTTTAATCCATCTCGAGTTAATTTTAGTGTAAGGTGTCAGGAAGGAATCCAGTTTCTGCTTCCTGCACATGGCTAGCCAGTTTTCCCAACACCATTTATTAAACAGGGAATTCTTTCCCCATTGCTTGTTTGTGTCAGGTTTGTCAAAGATCGGATGGTTATAGATGTGTTGTGTTGCCTCCGAGACCTCTGTTCTGTTCCATTGGTCTATATCTCTGTTTTGGTAACAATACCATGCTGTTTTGATTACTGTAGCCTTGTAGTATAAAGTCCAGTAGTGTGATGCCTCCCACTTTGTTCTTTTTGCTTAGAATTGACTTGGTTATGCGGGCTCTCTTTTGGTTCCATATGAAGTTTAAGGTGATTTTTTCTAGTTGTTTGAAGAAGGTCATTGGTAGCTTGATGGGGATAGCATTGAATCTGTAAATTACTTGGGCAGTATGGCCATTTTCACAATATTGATTCTTCCTAACCATGAACATGGAATGTTTCTCCATCTGTTTCTGTCCTCTTTTATTTCGTTGAGCAGTGGTTTGTAGTTCTCCTTGAAGAGGTCCTTTACGTTCCTTGTTAGTTGTATTCCTAGGTATTTTATTCTCTTTGTAGCAATTGTGAATGGCAGTTCCTTCTTGATTTGGCTCTCTTTAAGTCTGTTATTGGTGTATAGGAATGCTTGTGATTTTTGCACATTGATTTTGTATCCTGAGACTTTGCTGAAGTTGCTTATCAGTTTCAGGAGATTTTGGGCTGAGATGATGGGGTATTCTAGATATACAATCATGTCGTCCACCAATAGAGACAATTTGACTTCCTCCTTTCCTGTTTGAATACCTTTTATTTCTTTTTCTTGCCTGATTGCTCTGGCTAGAACTTCCAGACATACATGAGGCCAACAAACATATGAAAAACTGCTCATCATTACTGGTCATTAGAGAAATGCAAATCAAAACTACATTGAGATACCATCACACACCAGTTCGAATGGCGATCATTAAAAAATCTAGAGACAACAGATGCTGGAGAAGATGTGGAGAAATAGGAACACTTTTACACTGTTGGTGGGAGTGTAAATTAGTTCAACCATTGTGGAAGACAGTGTGGCGATTCCTTAAGGACCTAGAAATAGAAATTCCATTTGACCCAGCAATCCAATTACTGGGTATATATCTAAAGGATTATAAATCGTTCTACTGTAAGGACACATGCACACGAATGTTCATTGCAGCACTGTTTACAAAAGCAAAGATCTGGAACCAACCCAAATGCCCATCGATGATAGACTGGACAGGGAAAATGTGGCACATATACACCATGGAATATTATGCAGCCATCAAAAACGATGAGGTCGTGTCCTTTGTAGGGACATGGATGAACCTGAAAACCATCATTCTCAGCAAACTGACACAAGCGCAGAAAATCAAACGCTACATGTTCTCACTCATAGATGGGTGTTGAACAATGAGAACACATGGACACATGGAGAGGAGCACTACACACTGGGGTCTGTTGGGGGGAAATGGTGGAGGGACAGTGGGAGGTGGGGAGTTGGGGAGAGATAGAATGGGTAGAAATGCCAGATATAGATGAAGGAGAGGAAGGCAGCAAATCACATTGCCATGTGTGTACCTATGCAACTATCTCGCATTTTCTTCGAATGTACACCAAAACCTAAAATGCTATTAAAAAAAGTAAAAAAAAAAAAAAAAAGAAAAAAAAAGAAATAGAACAAAATTTGATAGTAGGGAGTTATAATTGAGTGGCTAGGCTTTAAAATGCATTAAAACTTATTTTTCCTTCTCTCTCATCTTAGTCTTCAAGTGTACTTTGAAACTGTTTCTCTCCTTTCTCACCAGGCACTCCCTTTCACTGAATTCACATATCTAATTATGTGCCTGCTTAGATATTCCAGGAGCTAATCTTGAAATATACTAGGCAGGAAGACCCACCAGCAGAATTCTCCCTATCTAAGGATTACCTATAGCAATTAATCTACTGGCCATTGTCAAGATGGCGCCAGCCCACACTCCAGGTAGACAATTGCCTACAATAGCCATGAGAAACAGACATGGAGACCCTACGCCCTGCCCCACACTTGCATACTTCTCATGCCAAGTTTCTCTTCTGAAACACACTCACTTGCCTACAATTTTGAAATGGTTTTTGGAGGCATGAGCCTGGCCATTTCCCAACTTCAGCATTTGAATAAAGTTGCTTTTCTTTCACCACACCTTACTTCTTGAATTTCCAGTAGTGAGCAGCTGGATTTGAGCTCAGTTACATTTCTATTTCTGGCTCAGGCCTCTCTCCACATTCCTTCTCCACCTTCCTTCACTGACATCTCAAATTGAACATGCTTCAAACTGAATTCTTGATATTTCTCCCCAAAATCTGTTCTGTCCACAGTGTTCTCCATTTAATTTATGAAACATCATCCTTCCTGTTGTTCCAACCAAAAAATCTGAAACCACTGTTTAATCTTCTTTTTCTCAAATATTACATCAAATTAATCATGAAATCTTTTTGACTATTTTTTAAAAATACCCAAAACACACCACTTATCACCTCAGTTGCCACCAACCTGGTGTGAGTGGCCAGTATCAGTCTTGTCTACAATAGTTTTAACTGGTATTATCTGACTATATTTTTGCAACCCTCCCTACTCTCATCACCACACCCCCATATTCTTGACACAGTAGCCAGGTTCCTGGATAAAAACATTTCATGTAGTAAAGTTGGCTGTATTAGCTTATTTTCACATTGCTGATAAAGACATACCTGAGGCTGCGCAATTTACAAAAGAGAGACATTTAATAGACTTACACTTCTACATGGCTAGGGAGGCCTCACAATCATGGCAGAAGGTGAAAGGCACTTCTTACATGGCAGCAGCAAGAGAAAGAATGAGAGCCAAGTGAAACGGGTTTCCTCCTATCAAACCGTCAGATCTCATGAGACATAATCACTACCAGGAGAACAGTATGGGAGAAACCTCCCACACGATTCAATTATCTCCCATGGTGTCCCTCCCATAATGTGTGAGAATTATGGGAGTACAATTCAAGATGTTATTTGAGTGGGGACACAGCCAGACCATATCATTCTACCCCTGGCCCCTCCCAAATCTCAAGTCCTCACATTTCAAAACCATTCATGCCTTTCCAACAGCCCCCCAAAGTCTTAACTCATTTCAGCATTAGCTTAAAAGTCCACAGTCCAAAGTCTCATCTGAAACAAGGCAAGTCCCTTCTGCCTATGAGCCTGTAAAATCAAAAGCAAGTTAGTTACTTCCTAGATACAATGGGGATACAGGCATTAGGTAAATACAGCCATTCCAAATGGGAGAAATTGTCCAAAACAAAGGGGCTACAGGCCTCATGTAAGTCCAAAATCCAGAAGGACAGTCAAATCTAAAGCTCCAAAATGATCTCCTTTGACTCCATGTCTCACATCCAGATCACAATGATGCAAGAGGTGGGCTCCCATGGTCTTAGGCAGCTCTGCCTCTGTGGCTTTGCAGGGTATAGCCTCCCTCCTGGCTGCTTTCACAGGCTGGTGTTGCGTATCAGCGGCTTTTCCAGGCACATGATGCAAGCCGTCAGTGGATCTACCATTCTAAGGTCTAGAGGATGGTGGCCCTCTTCTCACAGCTCCACTAGGCAGTGCCCCAGTAGGGACTATGTGTGGGGCTGCAACTCCACATTTTCCTTCTGTACTGCCATGGCACAGGTTCTCCATCAGAGCCCCGTCCCTGTGGCAAACTTCTGGCGGAACATCCAGGCATTTCCATATATCCTCTGAAATCTAGGCAGAGGTTCCCAGTTTTCAATTCTTGACATCTGTGCACCACCTGCAGGCTCAACTCCACAACGAAGTTGCCAAGGCTTGTTACTTGAACCCTCTGAAACCATGGCCCAAGCTATACCTTGGTCCGTTTTAGACATGGCTGGAGTGGCTGGGACGGAGGCATCAAGTCCCTGTACTGCACATAGCACAGGCCCTGGGCCAGGCCCAGAAAACCACTTTTACCTCTTATTTTCCAGGTCTGGGATGGGAAAGGCTGCCAGGAAGACCTCTAATATGTCCTAGAGACTTTTTCTCCATTGTATTGAGATTAACATTCGACTTCTTATTACTTATGCAAATTTCTACTCCGATTTCAATTTATTCTCAAAAAATGGGATTTTCTTTTCTATCACATTATCAGGCTACAAATTTTCCAAACTTTTATGCTCTACTTTCCTTATAAAACCGAATGCTTTTAACAGCATTTAAGTCACATATTGAATCCTTTGATGCTTAGAACTTTCTTCCACTGCATACTCTAAATCATCTCTCTTAAGTTCAAAGTTCCAGAAAACTCTAGGGCAGGGGTGAAATGCCATCAGTCTCTTTGCTAAAACATAACAAGAGTTACCTTTGCTCCAGTTCCCAACAAGCTCCTTGCCTCCATCTGAGACGACCTCAGCCTGGGCCTTATTGTTCATATCACTATGAACATTTTTGGTTGAAGCCATTCAACAAGTCTCTAGGAAGTTCCAAACTTTCCTACATTTTCCTGTCTTTTTCTGAGCCCTCCAAACTGTTCCAACCTCTCTGTTACCCAGTTCCAACGCTGCTTTCATATTTTTGAGTATCTTTTCAGCAGCACCCCACTGTACTGGTACCAGTTTACTGTATTAGTCTGATGTTGCACTGTTGATGAAGACATACCTGAGATTGGGTAATTTACAAAACAAAGAGGTTTAATAGACTTAAAGTCTAGGCAAGTCTCACAATCATGGTGGAAAGCAAAAGGCACTTCTTTTGCAATGGTGGCAAGAGAAAGAATGAGGGCCAAGCAAAACAGGCTTCAGGTTTCCCATTATCAAACCATCAGATCATGAGACTTATTCATGACCAGGAGAATAGTAAGAGAGAAACCACTCTCATACTTCAATTATCTCCCACAGGGACCCTCCCACAACACATGGGAATTATGGGGATATAATACAAAATGAGATTTGGGTGGAGACATAGCCAAACCATATCAATGGCAATTCTTCACAAAATCATCTATGAATTTAATGCAATTTGAATTAAAATTTCACATAGTTTATTTATGGAAAGCTCATCAAAAAAATTCATAGAAATATAAAATTCCCAAGAATAGCTGTGATGGTTAATATTAGATGTCAACTTGATTGGATTGAAGGATGCCTAGTTGGCTGGTAATGTATTGTTTTTGGCTACATCTGTTAGGATTTTGTCAGAAGAGACTGACATTTGAGTCAGTAGACTGGGAGAGGAGACTAACCCTCACTGTGGTTGAGCACCATCCAATCAACGGCTAGCACAGCTAGAACAAAGCAGACAGAATGTGGGATACGCTGGCTTGCTGAGTCTTCTGGCTTTCATCTTTCTCCTATGCTGGCTACTTTCTTCCGTTCCTTCAGCCCTTGGACATCACACTCCAGGTTATTCTGCCTTTGAACTCCTTTGAACACCAGTGGTTTGCCAGGGGCTCTCAGGCTTTTGCCCACAGACTGAAGGCTGCCCTGTTGGTATCCCTGATTTCAAGGCTTTTGGACTCGGACTATGCCACTACCAGCTTCTTTCTTCCTCAGCTTGCAGATAACCTAATGTAGGACTTCACCTTGAGATTATATTAGCCAATTCTCTTTCTTTTTTTTTTTAACCTGACTTATATAATTGAGGTCATCATTGCCACCTTCACATGCATACATGTTTACAAACAATTCATCAGTTTTATTTATTCCCATTTTTTAACTTTTGATACCTTCCATAAGCCAACATAATACTTAAAAAAATACTGAAGCCATTAAAGTTGAGTTTACTTCCACATGGCTCCCATCTCTGCTTTAAAAACTCTTACTCATTTATTACTGTCATGATTCAAGACTAAGTGCATTGACATCTTTAATCCCAACTCCATGAGATGCTCCATTACTTTGACCTGATACCACTGTGTTATGCTGTTTCTCCTTTTATTTCTTTGTCCATTCCTTTTGTTTTGCCTTCATGGGTATCTTTTCTTCTACTTGTTGATTAAACTATTAGTGTTCCACAGAGTTCTGTTGTCAGCCTACTACTCTTCACACTACCTGCTTCTGGTTCAGGTATAATTTACATACAGTAATGCCCAGATTCCCAGACCAGACCCCTTAGCAAGCTTCAGACATTTCCAACTGGATGTCCCACCGGTACCTCAGAAATCACATGTCCAAAATTGAACTCAACGTTCTTCTCTCAAAATGTTTTTCTTCTTTTTTTAAATTTTTTTATTACACTTTAAGTTCTGGGGTATATGTGCAGAATGTGCAGGTTACTTGGGTATACACATGCCATGGTGGTTTGCTGCATCCGTGTGTGTGTGTGTGTGTATGTATATGTGTGTGTGTGTGTGTGTGTGTGTGTGT